>NC_081782.1:29092510-29397510 GCF_963082965.1 Carassius carassius | reverse complement strand
GAATAATTATGCCAATGATCACAAAGCCATTGCGTGCCTCTGTACTTCACCTTAACGCATTTCAAAACGCCACTTAATTACGGCCCGTAATTAATCCACCATTAATTGCAGGAAGAGCCCAGTTTACCTCGCTTCGTTTCTAATTATCATCTTATAAATAGTTATGGTTTTAATTAATGTGTTCATTAGGCAGGATATTTTCTTTCAAAGTCGTGCTCGGAGCCAAAGATTCGGCATGTGCTCTCAGAAGCCTGGTCAGCCAGAAGGTGAGGCCATTCTACTCGCACTGGCTTTTATTTTACTACATTCAACCTCCTAATTGGCATTTAAAACGCAATTTGGAAGAACTTCAAGAAGGGCTTAAATGGGGGATGGATAGCAGGAAAGAGAGACCAATTCATTTTATATTAGTTTCCAATAGCAGAGGCTTGAAAAGAAGGCAGCCGCCACACATAACTTTGAATAGGATGAAATAAACGGAGCTCACGGTGGATGAGCAGCCAGCCATGGCTTTAATTCCCACAACACAACGCTCTCAATGGACAGAACACAATCATTTCTTCAAAGGTTATACCAACAATCGTTGCAATTTTCACACATGAGTTCTGACTTTGGGGAAACCTAATGCTGTGAAATCTCAGAGTGAAGACACAGAATGCTTTAATAATTAAGCATCTGACCATTCACCCTAATGGGCTTGACCATTTAGTGCTGAATTCTGTTCTGTGAACACAACTGAACTTGACGATGGGTAAATGGATAACAATACAAACAGCCAATCAAATCACTTCACTGAGAAACCTTGTTGCCATCTGCCATTTCATCCATCAAGCTTAACTTAACTGTCAAACACACTTTACTTTAACTTAACTTAACTTAACTGTGCTAATTCAGATACCAAGCATCCAGAGTGGCTAGTTAATTCAGTTTTGTTTTTTCTATTCCCGAAATCTGCAAAGATGCAAGCGTTGGATCAGACTTCTTTCTTTGACATTGACCTTCATTTATTTTACCCCAGTTAAAGTGTCCTTTACACATTTAAAGTGATAATGTCAATGTATATGACACATGTGCTTTTCCACTTCTTGACACTCTGTGCTTGTATTTCACTGTTTAACAACATAATATTGATGTATTGATCAATTCTAATTTATGCAAAATGATTATGAACGAAGATAAACTGCATCTGAAGTAACTGCTGTCGTAAGGTCAATATAGAATTTACAAGAGAAAACAGCAAAATTAAAAGCAATTGTTTCAAATTTCTGAAACAAAGTTGCATAAACAACAAACAAAGAGCTGCATGGACAAATATAGACAAAAACCAAACTAAGACATGTTTAAAGTATTCTAAAGGTAAACTACCTCTTTACACATGCTCGCTCCGGTCTGGATATGGACTATAATTTACTCCGCAAGCTTCCTATTGCAGAAACCACTGTCATGTCTGCTCCATGAGCGTGTATTTTGATTACTATTTTTTAATTCTCTGCTGCTTTGGATGGAAATCAATCGAATATTACTGTTCTCTGCAGCTGTTTGCATCAATCTATAATAACTCAGAATTTGCATGCTCTAATTTTTTCTCTGCTTTAATAATGGGAAACATATACATCTTAACACGTGTTCTAGCATTTCATGACCTTTTAAACTTTAAATTGCGACACATTTTAATGAGGAAAAGACTGCAGCCTAAGATCCCAGTGTAGACAAAAAAGGATGATGGTTTGGCAATTTTCATTTTGCCTTTAATGGATCATTTATTAAAGTTCAATGAATAAAGAACCACTTTAAATTGGTTAAAAGCCAAACCATGCATCCCAAGTTTGTGCATGTGCATGCTAAAAATAAGCAGGTGAATGTTGTGTCCATGTGTAAGGCAGCGTTTGCAGACAGCGCTCTGGATGTGTCTGCTCAGGGGAGACGGCTGCTGTTGGATGTGCTGAAGGAATCGGGTGAGAGAGCTGCGCTCGCGGCTAGCCTGGGATAAAAGACCCCTGCCATGTCACTCACTTACACCCCTCTTTGGCAAATAAAAGTTTCTGACAACAAAGGCCAGCAGCGTTTGACTAGCCTTTAGAGGAGATAATAAAAAAAGCACACACTCGGGACAGAGGGAGAGAAGAAAGAGCAAGGGCTGCCTCTTAGATTGAGGATACTAGAGCATGTTGATTTGATGAAACGCAGGACACACACCTGAACCATGCCAGAACACACATGCTAAAAGAAGCTTAAGCTTAGCTTTGCATCGAGTCAGCTAATGTGCATGAGAATATTGTTAGGTCCCTCTCTGGAGCTACGCCAGCGTGTTTAGGAGGGGTTATGGAGAGACGATAACCCCCACTGTGAGCCCCAGGAGCAAAGCACATTAGAGACCTCAGAGAAAAAAACAAAACCTAGCTGATTTCCTGCTCCTTCTGTAGAAAATACATGCAATACCAATGCTAGCTATTTAAAGAAAAAAAATCAACAACAAAAAAAGAAAATCAAACAAAAGATCACAGCTATATCATTTGCTTGACGTTTGAATGCATCATAATTATTGCTGTTAATAGTGCTCATTATCTTTTTGATTATGTCTTTAATAGATTTTTCCGTACATTTCTGCCATATGTACATAAACTGTGTCACCACTGATAAGCTACTACTAAATATTATAGAAACATTAATTTTCTGTACTGTTGCTTTGCAGTGATTTGAATTGTATAAAGCGTTACACAAATAAAAAATTGAATATGTCACCATTTCGCTGATCTTTCGTCCTCTAATGCAGAAAAATGGTCAAACATGTAATGAACAATCTTATACATATCGCTCTGTAGATGCAGGTACCTTCCAAACACAAAATGTGTATAATATAGTGCAAACAAATGACGATCACAAGATGGTTCTGCAGATTGGCATCAATCATAATTAATTTTCCATAGTGAATGCTGACTCTTTAGTTTGTGTGTATTGTGCACTTCTGATTTAGAATAGAGATCAAGCCAAAAATGACTACTACTTTAGCCGCTTTAAGGTTACAGTCTAGCTTAGTTCAATTCTCAGTTTAATTTTATCTATATAGCACATTTATAAACAACCATGGTTGACCAAAGTGCATAATGTCCAGAGAAAAAACGTAACTTTAAAAGTAAAAAAAAAATGTTGTTGCTTAAACTAACTACAGTTCCCATTATTTTTTTGTAACTGAACAAGAGAAGTGATAAAATGTATAAATAATTGCTTAGTTAGCTATCAAACATACAACCTTCATTGGTCGTGCTAATGTAAAACACACGTTTTTGACAAAAAGTGGGCAAAAGAGAAAGAAATGTATGGAACTGCCCAACAAACCCAATGTTTTTGCACTTAAAGAGGCTGCTCACATATCGCGTCTTTTGCATGCTCAAGTGCGTTATTTCAAATGTAGACATCGAGATAAAAACATTGAATCTTTTCAGAATGCCGCAAGTGCACCGTGGGTCATGCGACAAGAACCAACCAATCAGCTTCATCCTTTCTCATAACAACATTGAAAGCTCAGCCAAGATAAAGGAACAGCTAATCATAGGGATATTTTAAAATAAGTTTAGTAGCAGAGCTACTGTAAGTGTTTTTACGTGCTGCAAATCCATTTATCCTTTGCTGAAACTTCCGTGTCTTCATGGAGAGCGCAGGTCATGGTTGTTTAGCAATGGCTGATAACTCCAGGGCGTAAGTGCCCGAAAATGTGGCGCGACATGTGAACGGCCCCAAAGGCAGCTTCATTTAGTGGAGAGTAATTTTTTTTTTTTTAATATGCATGCATCTCTTAAGCTCTGTAACTTAAAACAAATATGCAAGGGTCTTCAACCAGGGGTCTGCAAATAATCTTTGAACTAGGGCTGGGACAACGCGTCGAGGTCATCGATGACGTCGACGCAAAAAATACGTCGACGCAAAATATGCACATCGATTCGTCGACCTGTTTTTATTTCTCTAAAAAACGTTTGCAAATCGTTTACCTTATGTGCGCTGAATATACGCGATGGCCTGATCAACATTCTGTCCAGCGTTATATAACCAATCCAGGGGTTTTTCTGAATTGATCTTTTTTTTTGGCGGGTGTCAAAGCCTTATTTGATCGGTGAGTGACAGTGACAGAGCGCGTACGAGAGAGAGCCCCGGCTGCGCGCGCACTCAGTCTTCAAAAAACACAAGCGCTTCTTGCTCTCTCTCTCCCTTGTGCAAAATCAAAATCATTAAACACGATAGAAAAAGGGCGAAACACCAAAGTTTCACGCGCAGTTTCACTCACAGTCTTCAAACTACACGAGCGCACTCTCTCTCTCTTCCCCTACCCCTCGTGAATATTAACCAAAATCATTAGACACGATAGAAAAAGGGCGGAACGCCAAAGTTTCACGTGGAGCAATCGGAGATTTTTTTTCTCCATGACAGGCTGCTGGCTCCCACTGTTAAATTTTTTATTTTTATTTTGGAAAAGCACTCTCTGTATTAGCTTAAAGCCCTAAAGTTTACATTGGTTACTGTATTCTTTCAATTGCTCTAAACAAGTATTTTGGGTGAACTTTTTTATTGAATGCTAGACATCAAGTTGTTGTTATTTTCATCTAAAAGAAGAACTTTTTTTTCAGTAAGCTAGGCCCTATGTGTTCAGTAAGCTTGTTTCAGTAAGCTATGTGTTTTCAAGGCTTCAAGGTTTTATTGAATGCTATCTCTATACAATTGCAAAGTAATGCATTCTTAGTCAGTCTTTTATTTTGTAATTTTAACAGCAATTAACATATATTGCAATGTTAAGGAATTCATGTTTTTTTCATTCAGATATGTAAATCAACATGTATAAATTGTTAGTAGTCAATTAATGGGGAGATAATCGAAATCGAATCGGCCCAGAAAAATTAATCGTTAGATTAATCGATGCATCAAAATAAATAATCGCTAGATTAATCGTTTAAAAAATAATCGTTTATCCCAGCCCTACTTTGAACACAAGCATTTTATTGTTAAAAAATTTAAAAATGGGGAAAAAAATCTAAATGTCGATTTTAGGATAAGCACCCTGAAACAAAAGCAAGAACACTCTCAAGTGATACTGTAACAATGTAATATTATTGGCAAAACAGATTTAGCAAAAGCTCCATTGCATTTTTCAGTCTGAGTTCCAGAGAACATCAAATGTTCCTATTTACAGCATTGTTTTGCAGTAGTGAGAAATGCAACCAATTACAGACATGTTTGTTGATCTATTAAACGCAATGGCCAATCAGAAGTGTTTAAATTAGAATCCACTCATCGCTCAAAATAATATAGTTTTTGTTCAGTTATGAGTAAACACACTGTCACAAATCCTCTCTCATTAACAGCCAGTGAAATGATGTGAGTAAGAGGATCATCATGCAGTGATTTTAATGCAATGTTGTGAGATCGCGAACTGAGATGAGTGACACTTTTTTAGTGACTGCAAAGTCTTTCGCACTTTCAAGACTATAGCTGCAATCCGTTGAATAAAGTATTGTTTTTGATGCTGCTAAGAGGACTGGCAGCCAATTTTGGATTTAAAATGTATAAAAATTTCCATATATAATAAACTGCTCCTCAGAGCGAGCAGACGAAACACAAAAAAAATGCTTACATTGCTCTCAGAGGTGTATGCTGCAGTTTGGGAACACAGTCATGTAAAACACTTTATAGTAGGGCTGTCGCGATAACCGCAAAATTGTAATACCGCGCTATTGACAAGCAAACCGCAGAGGAAAGATAGCAACCGCAGAAACCCCGGCAACCGCAGAGTTCAGGTTTTTTTCTTTTTTTTTATGAGGCTGTGGCCTTATTGGTTTTTTTTTAATTTGTCACTGTGCATTCAATGTTAAATAAATTATATTAATGATACAATATGGTCACGACTGTAATTTTCTCGTGAGCCGTTGTAGCTTTATGGTGCTGCGTTAGTTTTGAATAGGCCGGCTGAAACGATGGGAGGCGCTCGATCTCGTCCCAAAACCTAATGTCAGGTTGCCAGTTTGGGAACATTTTGGCTTTCAACCCAATGAAAAGGACGAGCCAGCGAATATAGATGAGCCGATATGCAAAATGTGCTTCAAAAAAGGTTCCTGTGACACTGCAATACATCTAATTTGAGGTCATCGGGACATTCTAAAACGCTTAACGGGAAAAACGCTTAATGTGGTTTAATGTACCAATACAGTGATATTAACAGACCAAACTCACTAAACATCATATTAATAAAGTATATTATCTACAAAAAATCAGATGATCCCTGAATATGAATTCAACGCGTTTAATAACACGTTAAGCCTTTTCCTCTCATAGAAAACCATCATAAGGCTTAACGTGTTATTAAACGACTTGCATTCATATTCAGGGATCATCCGTTTTTTTGTTTTGTTTTTTGTACATTGTATACTACTTTATTAGTATAATGTTTAGTGAGTTTGGTTTTTAAAAATCACTGTCTTAGTACATTAAGCCACATTAAGCGTTTTCTTATTACGGTTTTCTATGGGAGGAAAAGGCTTAACGTGTTATTAAACGAGTTGCATTCATATTCAGGGCTCATCTGATTTTTTATAGATAGTATACTTTATTAGTATGATTTTTAGTGAGTTTGGTCTGTTAATATCACTGTCTTAGTACATTAAGCCATGTTAAGCGTTTTCGAGTGTCCCCTGTCATCCAGCGCAGCTGCCCCCTCAAGCATCAGATCGCGGAGCAACATCAAAAAGAACAGCTGAGACCGGCCGACAGTTAGGAGTAGCTGAAGCCTTTGCGAAATCTGTAAAATACAGCCGTGAAAGTAACAGGCATACCTGCTGAAGTCACGGACAACCTCTGCGTCAGTGCCCATACCCAAGAGAGCGTAAGCAGATAACGAGCTCACACACACGCTATCTGCTTGAGGAGTGCATCGACTCCAACGCGAATCCACTATCCTGTTGGGCCAGTGGTGACGCGATAATCAGTCTAGATTTCCGCTGCTGTCCAAAGTCGCGCGCACATACATGTAATACATTTTAGAACTTGATTTCTTAAAATATATATATATTGGAAAACGCATGTTCTTGTTGCTGTTTGGCATTTAACAATAAATAAAAATGTTTTAAAACGTCTCTGTCAGTTAAAAAAAGCAACAATATATGCTACATAACTCAACGATAGAGCTTTGTATGCAGCAAAATAAGGATAAATTAGGTATGTTAAAAAAAAAAAAAAAAAAACGGCGGTAATACCGCATATCGCGCTATTGAGCCACCCATAATAACCACAGGGGAAATTTCTTAACCGCGACAGCCCTACTTTATAGACTTCGCTTTTTCAGAATCACCATTCGATTTCAGATGCTGGGCAATAAAATCAGTCCGCTGGTTAGTCAAGTTATGCAGTTCTATAGATCAAAGTCACATTACTTTTTTTATGTGCATGAAGGAATTGATTAGACAAATGCAGTTCCATCTCCCATTATTCACATTAAATGTTTTTGCTGTTTTTAATTCTAAAATTAAAAACTTATTAAGAATTATAGCACAGTAATAGATCAGCAGTTACTAACAGTGATGACCACTTTATGAAGGCTGAATCCAGGTACACCAGATGCTTTCCATCCATCCATCCATGCATTCATAAGGATGAATAAATGTAAAAAAACAAAAACAAAGCTTAAAGACGTTTCAATGTTTTTACTTTAAGATAGCACAACTCTTAATACAACTTCTTATTTAAAGGCAAAACCGAATTGCTGTTCAACAGCTGCTTTAATAATATTTCTAAGAATCATTAAATTAGTAAAATAAATAAATAAAAAAATAAAAAAAATAAGACATCATGAAAGGCCATTAAGCACTTCTCTTTTCAGCAAAAGAAAAATAAGTTGGCTGAAAAACACATTTGTTAAAACATCACATGATCGCCCAAATAGCACATGCACATCTTTCCTGGGGTGAAACGGTCAATATGTATTATTACAATAATTAAACAATTTAAATTTAAACATATTATTGATGAGAATATGACAAGATGTCTGTATGTGTGTACGTGTGCTATAATGAAGGTTAAACTGACTGGAATTTACTGTGCATTAAACGGTTAACACACATGTGACTAAGTATTCAGACAGACCATGGTAACTGACTAAAAACTAATAATAATGTCAAATGACAATATTCTGACTACATTTAAAATCAGTATATTTTCTGGTCAAAAGACAAAAACTATTACTAAATAAAACATCTGTGAAAAATGTATCTTAAGACAGCCATTTATTTTACTAATATCTAAGAACAATCACAGATAGCCAGAGATTAATCATATTAGAAATCCATAGTGCAGAATCACTTAGAATGAACTGCGGCCACTAAAAGCACCAGCTTCTGCTCTCAAACATCTCCTTTCATATATTTATTTATGCACTTGTTTCATTTGCTCTGGGCAATTTTTATGAATGAAGCACAATTTACAATGAGTCTAATTTGCATAAAAATAGGCATGTTTGTGGAGGAAAGAATGTAAATATAGAAGATGCTGCACACTAAACTGGACTGCAGGTGTTTAGTGAATAAGTATTTGTGCTGATGTACCATGAGCAAAAGTAGCACAACAGTTTCGTGCACTGCATCATTAACAGTTACCAACCCATAATGCAAGAGAAATGCATTCAACAATGGCTTGTTCCCAGTATGCATGAGGCACTGAGCTTGATCAAAGGGAATAAATATATTACCATCTAATGGTTCATCAGCTTCCCGTGTCTGTTTTACATGTCAAGGGCAAAAGACTGAGAGAAGAGCAGAGCAAAGTGGTGAACAGCACACTAGAATCCACACATTCTAACTTTCTATATTTCTCTTGCATTACTTGTTTATTTTTTTATTTATTTATGGGGGCCAAGGAGTGTAATATGCCCAACTGAACTGCCCTAATCTTCTTTCCCGCAATATTTCCATGCCGCAGTTATTGTTCTCATTCTCTGAATAATATCCTCCACTCCTTGGGTCTTTTTTTTTTCTGTGGGTCCTATTCTTTTCTTCTCTTTCCCGTTCTCATATTCTCTATCTGGTACGGCACTTGCTCATATCCTGTCAGTGTATCAATCAAAGAGAGCTGTCCACTCAATTCACACCTGATTTATCAGTCTGCCTCATCCCAAACGCCATTATTAGACCCAAACCTTTTTAACGTGACAGTGACAGATCGCAGGCCCGACCCAGGTAACCTGTTTCTCTCTGTCTAGCCCATCACTTGTTCAGCTTTAGCTGATCAGGCTCAACCTGAGAGAAATAAAACCCAATAACATGGCTCAAAATAAAGAATACAGCGAAAACTAATACGCTTACTAACGAGAGGGCTTTCATTTAACCTGTTTAAGTCACTAGTAATACGGCAGGTCATTCATTCAAAACCTGCTAAAGTGCTTTCATTAGGGCAGAAAAAATAGGTGATTTAATCTCCCAAACACTACGATCTTCTTCCAATGCAGTAGATTTTACACTCAATAGTAAACAATGCAACTTACAGTTAAGTGCACATTAACGGTTTCACTAAAATATGTTTTAAGACAGCTACTGTAACGTATGTTTCACACTAAAGATGCTGAATGAAAACATTGTGACATATTACGACTTTAGTCTCAATAAACTCCTAATTACCGTATTTTTCGGACTATAAGTCGCACCTGAGTATAAGTCGCATCAATCCAAAAATACGTCATGATGAGGAAAAAACATATATAAGTCGCACTGGACTATAAGTCGCATTTATTTAGAACCAAGCACCAAGAGAAAACATTACTGTCTCCAGCCGCGAGAGGGCGCTCTATGTGTTCAGTGTAGACTACAGGAGAACTGAGCAGCATAGAGCGACATCTCGCGGCTGGAGACGGTAACGCTTTCTCTTGGTTCATTTCTCTCAGTTCATGTCAAATTAATTTTGATAAATAAGTCGCACCTGACTATAAGTCGCAGGACCAGCCAAACTATGAAAAAAAGTGAGACTTATAGTCCGGAAAATACGGTACTACTTCTTAATAGTTGTTAAATTTAAGTATGGGGTGGATCTCAAATACGGTCATGCAGAATAAGTTTTATAAATACTAATAAACAAGCTAGTTAATATGCATGCTAAAAAGCAACTTGTTAATAGTTAGAATTGGTCCCTAAAAGAAGTGGTACAGGAAATACACTTTATATATACAGTACACTTTATGTGTACTTTTTAGAGCTGCTGATTTAACACATTAAACTGATTAATTAGTTATGATGGACAACAACTCACTGTGTAATGAAGCCTACATAATGCAATTATATGCTCCTAATATGCTCCTAAAATCCCAATTAGATTTTTTGTCTCATACAAGTAATTTCACACGATTGCTGTTTTTCCCCAAATAGCACGAGAGCAAATTTTATATTGATTTTACACAACAATTCTAAGTATGGGTCACCATACTTGGCTGAATGTCACTTTCACTTTACTTTCACTACAGTTCACCA
The DNA here is from genome assembly GCF_963082965.1 of Carassius carassius. Lineage (NCBI taxonomy): Eukaryota > Metazoa > Chordata > Actinopteri > Cypriniformes > Cyprinidae > Carassius > Carassius carassius. The sequence continues at coordinate 29,387,020 of NC_081782.1, read as the reverse complement.
AATTGATTTCAGATTTTAGACACAATATTGTCAGTTCTTGCTCAGTTTTGCCAAGCAAATATTAAAGAACTGTAGTGCATCTCTGAGCAACACACAATTGCTGAACGAATCTGTGTTTTGAACGAATCGGGTGAATAAATGATTCAATGGTCCATTCACAAAGAGAGCCATTAACTGAATTCCTGAATGAATCAGCAGTTTGAATGAATCAAATGAATGAATGAATGAACGAACAAACGACTTATTCTTTAAGATTTACTGCCACCCACTGGTAGTTTTAGTTTCTTATTTAGAGTACAATGATTAATATCCGATTAATTAGTCGACACATTGAGCAATCAATTTGATTAAAAATTTCAATCAGTTGAAAGTCCTAACACATTACCTACAACCAAGAAAAATAAAGCCTGTGATATCTATCCAATGTGTAATTGATGAACACGCGACGAATGCAAGGATTTGTGTTTGAGTTTGGAAACTAAACACACGTCAGCCTGCGCAGTGCCATCATGTGCTGATTCTTTTAAATATTTCCCATTCTCTTGCTCCTTTCCCATCTGTTTTCAAATAGAGAGTGGAATTACAGAACACGTCGTGCCAAACATGACCTCAGTAGTCAACAGTGAACAAGAAGAAACCTGAGAAACTAATAAATCTATTACGTTCAAACTCAACAGCTCGAGTTCAGAAAACAGCTTTCACACAAACTAAACAAACCAAACTCTGACATCATACAGACTCGCAGGCCAAAGACTGTTTCTTCAGCGCCAAAACATTTTTGCTATTAGGCAAATGCTTTCATGCAAGTCACCTTAAGTACCTTATTTAAGGCTGCAATGGTCATGGCTGATAACTGGCTCCTGGAGAGCACTGATCCAGTAACATTTGAGTTATCAGTCCAGATGTTTAAACACTAATGTCTACTATTACTACCAAATTATTTCATGCCAGATAATCTCATTCCCATAGGGTAAGAGTTACCATATAAAACACTGAATCTGCACCAAATTTAACCCTTAATTCAGTGTGGGCCTGAAGCTATAAGCCCCATTTATCTGTGTCAGTCTAATTAAGATATATATGAATAATTTCCTGACTTATTTAAATGATTCCAGCATCTCCAACAGCCGAACACAAGTAAACAAAAGGCTTTAGCCTGTATGCATTATAAAAGCCATCTTTACACTTCTAAAGCCTTCAACAAAACTCTCCTTCATTTACACACATTTGCAATGTTAATGAAACAGCCTACATTTAAAAACAAAAAGCCTACAGTTCTTATTCCTGTGTGCATGAGAGTTTACTTTAAATAAAAAAATGAAATAAACAGCCGATGGATAATTATATTTTAATTGCATTAATTCATCAACCTAAGTGCCCTGTTTTCTTCCGAGCTCCAAACAGGCACAAGGGCAGACAAATGTGGACTGACCCAAGGGTGCTTGTGCCAGCACTTAATTAATACAGACAAAAACAATAATAATCTACACTAATAACCCCTGTAATGAGTGTGAGTATCAATGTGCGCAGGACAAGCAGCTGTGAGAGTGAGTGGCTCTGCGAACAGAAGGTCTTTAATGGCAACCTGTCATACGCTAATTAGCCAAGCACATGTTAGCATTTGAGTCCAAACGAGGGGGAAGGGGGCGGAAAATCATCACTGCTGATGATGATGTGGCTGACGTGTGTAGTTTTTAATCAAATAAAAATGACATTTGGTTTGTAAAGAAAACAAATAACATTTTATGGGGAAATAAAGTCTGTACCAGCATTGTAAACAATTTTTTTTTGTAGTTGATTTTTGGAGTACATTCTTTGTATTTGTGTAATGTACAAGCAATTTCTGGGTTAACCCTTGTGCGTCAATTAGAAAAAGTAACAACATCAGTCTTGATCATAACTAACAGAAATGAATTTCAGAAATTTCAGAATCTTAACCCTTTAAATGTCAAGTTTGTTTATTTTTACATAATGCTACACTGTTGTGTTTTTATGTGTTTTTATTTTTTATAAAAATACTCTAACACAATTATAATCACACCGGTAACACTTTAGTATAGGGAACAATTCTCACTATTAGCTAGCTGCTTGATAGCATGAATATTATCACCATATTGGCTCTTTATTAGTGCTTATAAAGCACATATTCTTCATGACCATATTCTACATCCCTAATCCTGCTCAATACCCGAACTTAACAACTACCTTACTATCTGTTTATAAGCAGCTAATTAGGATTTTATTGAGGCAAAAGTTGTTATTAATGGTCTGTTAATAATGAGAATTGGACCTTAAATAAAGTGTGACCATTTCAACTAAATTATCCTTTTTTTAACAGAAGTAGAAAATGGGAAAAAAGTATTTGCTCCATATAGGCAAAACCTTGTGCTGTCAGGTGGAAAAATTAGTAAACATAGAAGGAAAGCCTATTAACAAAGAATGAATTATGTTATGATTAATTGGCACTGGTATTAATTATTTTTGTCCTTATTGTCCAGCTGAGTGTAACTATTCTTTACCCAGAGTAAAATAAATATAATAAATGAGAGTGGAATATTAAAATATCGATATAAATACACAATAATAAAAGAAAAAGTATGATGTATGTTTTAAAGTCAAAATGATACAAAAAATGAAAAAGATTTAGAAGGGTTAGGCTAAATTGTGTCAGAGTAAATCCTATTTAAAAAACAATTCTCCGTTTTTCACCTGTTCTATTGTCCACCAGTGAATGTGACTGTCACATGATTCATAATGAGCACAAACAGTGCAATTCACTCACAAATGTTTCATATTTAGATCTTGCTTCATACAGTATGATTGACTTGCATATATAATGACCTGAAGTTTCCTGCTCAAAACCATTTAAAACAGTAAAATCATGTTATCTAAAAAGCAAAAGTAGGTACTTTGTAAGGTGAATGAATTCATTCTTACATTCATTCCAATGCTAAGGGCCAATTATTTACATAACTATTTACAGTCATCAGTGTGCTCGTCCTTACCTTCTATTGCGGCTGCGGGACCCAGACCTGTGGGACCTGTGGCTCCGCCCTCTGTCTGTGCTCCGGCTCCGCCTCCGGTGACTGGACCCTCTGGAGGAGCTGCTGTTGGAGCGTTTTCTGTGCCTGCAACATCAGTAACAACAGGCCATTAAACACACACACTCACATATGTGGCCACAGTGTGTGTGTGGTCTATATACAGCATCTGTCTGACCAACACACAACATTCTCTGCTGCATAATCTCATATCTATATAGGTGTCAGAATGTTTCAGAGCTCAGCTATAAACATTTCAATGCTTCTAATTGGAAAATTTTCAGATAGGATTCATGATCATTGTCTGGACAAACAGAAATTCCCAGGCCAGCAAAAGCTGAAAGCATGGCAGAGCCCATGTCAATGTTTGTATCCATTATATTATTTATCATATATTATTTCTGTAGGTTTAATGAGAGAAATATTAAGGACCAGATTGAGGGGCACACTATTCTCTAAATGTAAATGTCTAGGACCCACAAAATGAGTTTTATTAGAAAGAATTCATAGTTTGAAAATACAACTTCCAATGATCTCCATGATTTAAAAATAAATAAAGAGTAAAAAAAAAAAGAAAAAGAAAAAAGAAAGAGCAAAAGAAATAGAAAATGCTTTAACTAGAACATGGAAGTTCTAGTATAAAATAGAAATCTAAAATAATCTTATAAAATCACAGCAAGACATTGCTGTTCTTCATCTGTATTTTTGTCTTGTTTTCAGCGCAAATGTGTTAAGATTCTTAAATCATGATATATTTACTCGAGAAGCAAAGTGACTTAGGATAAGATGTGATTAACAAAGTGAGCTTATGATAATAATAATACACACACACACACACACACACAGTGTTGGGCAAGTTACTCTGAAAATGTAATCAAATTACTGATTACTCCTTTTAAAAGTAATCCCTTCATTGTTTTGATTTCATTACTAGTTAAGTTACTTTTTTCTCCATGATATTTATGAAATCCCAGCATACACGCTCCCAATAAATATTTGTTATTAAAGCATCATCATTCACAGAACACTGTTATTTTTAACAAAATCAAGCGGCTGCTGCATGTATGGTTTGCCATAGAAGAATGCAAGCAAAGAGCGCTGCATTTATGATCTCTAAAAGACATCTCAGTTCATCGCAATCTCACAAATATCTGTTGTAACATGATAAATATATGCATAAAGAATTTTTCATAATATCTAAAATGCATGTGCATGCAAATTTCAGTACTGCATTGCTCAACGCTGCAAAGATGTGTTATAGCCTAAATAGAAACTCTGCCTATGCTTGCACCTGTAAATCATTTATATTTTATATGAGTTCATGTTGCTTTTGTGCAATGGATGAATAACAATTTATTTGTTTTAGATATTTATGGTTTATAAAATTTTATTCTGCAGGAGTCCCATGAATAATTTTATTCTCCCACACACACAAGTGTGTACTCGATCGCAGCATGCATCTTCTCCCGCGCGGCACTAGCTCTGTTGCTTTGGGTCTCGCGGGAGCAGGTCTCTAATCCACTGGCAATTGACTTGACATTCCGTGTGCTACATCCTTTTTACAATCTAGATTATAAATCACTGAACTCTGTAAGCAATGTAACACGGCAGTAACGTATAGAGACCTCGGCTTGTAACTATACTCTTATTACTATTTTGAAAATTGTAACGTGTTAAAATTACTTAGTTACTAAAAAAGTAATCAAACTACAGTGACACATTACTGCCCAAAACGTTATATATACATATAGTGTTGGGAAAAGTGACTTTTAAGTAATGCATTACAATATTTTGTTACTCACCAAAAACTTAACTAATCATGTTACTTTGTTACTTTTTATGGAAAGTAATGCATTGCATTAATTTTGCGCTACTTTCAAGTTACTTTTTAAATATGAGCAGGGCTTGATTGTTTTTGAAAAGTGTAATGAATAAACCTCAGGACTGAACGAAAAGTAAATTTACATCACGTCAACAGTGTAAATGTACAGCAGAACACAGGAGAATAAGGTTCAAGACTCTTCAGCAATAAAAAACAAAAACAATGAAGCACAATTGTTAGTTTATCTATATTCATTTTTGATTATTAGTATAGTTGAACTGGATCATCAAAGGTCAGCAGCAAAGACATTAGTTAATTAAATGGGATTAGATACATTTGTGTTATTTAACATTTAATTATTGCAGGTTTGTGTCATCTGAGTTTGCATTTCACTGTTTTAATTCATTTTGATGAACACAAAATCTTTTTTTTTTGTTTTTTGTTTTTGCGAGTGGGATGAATTAATGCACATTTACATTTAGTCTGTAACTAAATGTAGTCTGTAACTACGTCATGTTCACACAGTGCAAACAACACCTCTGTATTTCCAATTTCTCCCAGTATAGGGACAGAAGACTTGTCAGTCAATAAATGGGAAAACAAAGTAACGTCTCGGCTATGTATGATAACCCTCTTTCCCTGAAGGAGGGAACATAGACATTACGTCGGTGACTGACGAAATTGGGAAATCGCTTCGATAGACCAATCTATTTCGAGTGTAAACTAAACGAGCCAATGCACATTGGTATGCAATTATTGCATCCAGCTGTCGCTGATCACAGCGTGAGTATAATAAGGCAGCAGGTGCTCTCTGAGGAGCCGAGCTGGTGACCTGGTGCTTAGCGGTGGTACAGCAACCGTCATGACGGGACATGATGTCTCCGTTCCCTCCTTCAGGGAACGAGGGTTACCATACGTAACCGAGACGTTCCCTTTCAGTTGGTCACTCTCGACGTCACATCAGTGGCCGATGAAATTGGGACCAAAGCGTCAAGCGTTCTGCTTGGAACAGGGATGCTGCGGAGGCCCCATCCTTCCAGAAGACGTTTTCGGGAGCAAATACACATATAGCATCCGTTTAGGTGTATATGGAGAAATTTGAGGTGATTAAAACCCTCTTGGGAAGACAGAAGTCTGCCGGGGGAATCACGATCTCTAAGGATATACCATGGACTATACACATACGAGTACCGCCCTCAATATGGAACCCAGCCTTCCATGGTTCCCACGGATTCATCATGAAGGCCTGGCGCCAGACGTTCCGCCGCGTCCAGCTGCCTAGGGTGATGGAGGATCTCAACAGGGTCTACAGTTTGGACACTCTGGAGCAGTTTAAGCAAGCCGACACTAACCAGGGCCTCTCAGTGCCACTACCCATTTGAGGTGAGAACACAGGAGGATATCAGCTCTACATGAAGGCTATAGAACCTAGCATATGTGTTAGGGGTCGCCCAGCCCGCAGCTCTACAAATATCCATTAGCTAGGCGCCACGAGCCAGCGCCCAGTAGGATGCAACACTTCTAGCTGAGTGAGCTCGCAACCTAAACAGGCAGGGCACAACCTGTGCCCGATAAGCCAGGGTTATGGCATCCACAATCCAGTGGGCCATTCTCTGCTTAGAGACAGCATTCCCCTTCTGCCTCACTCTCAATGCTCGGATGGGACGGAGCAAAGCCAGGGCTGGGTCTGCCTCCTACAGGGGCAGCGCTTGCAGGTTCACTACTTGGTCTTTTGAAGGGTGTAGTAGGAACCTAGCTGGGCCCAAACTCTGGGCGCGAATCATCAACTGAAAATGCATGCAGGTTCCCTACCCTCTTGATGGAGACCAGTGCAAGCAGGAGCAGAGTTTTCAATGAAAGAAACTTTAGCTCAACTGAATGCAAAGGCTCAAATGGGCCCAGCTGTAGTGATTTAAGCACTAGAGTCAGGTCCCAAGAGGGTATAGATGGGGGCCCGGAAGGATTTAACCTCCTGGCCCTTCTAAGGAACCTGATGATGAGGTCATGATTACCTAAAGACTTCTCATTCACAGGTTCATGGTACGCAGCAATAGCGGCAACCTGAACTTTGAGGGTGGAGGGAGACAGCCTTTGTTCCAGCCCTTGCTGCAGAAAGGAAAGCACGACTGCAATCGGGCATCTTCAGGGGTCCTCTCAGCGAGAAGAACACTACTCAATGAACAGGTTCCACTTCAAGGCATAACCGTGTCTCGTAAATGGTGCTCTTGCCGAAGAGATGGTGTTCACTACCTCCTGGGGTAGGTCACCTAGAACTTCTGCTTCCCATTCAGGGACCAGACATGGAGTTTTCAAAGGTCTGGACACGGGTGCCAAATGGTGCCCCATCTCTGAGTCAGTAGATCCTTCCTCAGAGGAATTGGCCAAGGAGGGGCTGTCATGAGTTGCACTACTTCGCGAAACCAGGTCCGAGTGGGCCAATACAGCGACACTAGCAAAACTTGCTCCTCGTCCTCCCGGACTTTGCCTGGTGTCTGTGCGAGAAGGCTCACTGGGGGAAACGAATATTTGCGTAGGCCTTGCGACCAGCTGAGGGCAAGTGCGTCTGTGCCGAGTGTTCCCTTGGTCAGGGAGTAGAACTGGCAGTGGCAGTGAGAGTTATCTGGAGAAGCAAACAGATCTACCTGAGCAGCTCCGAACCGTCCAAATCAGCTGGACTGTCAGGGGATGGAGTCACCATTCTCCAGGGAGCATTGCTCGAGACAGCTCGTCAGCTGTATGGTTGAGCAGGCACGGAATGTGAAAAGCACTAAGTGACCTCAGAACCTTCTGACTCCAAAGGAGGAGGTGGCGGGCGAGTTGCGACATGTGAAGGGAGCGCAGACCTGCGCTGTGGCCAGCGAACGAGTGGAGGCAGCAGCTACTTACTGGGGCAGGATGTGTCGGATCGCTTCAGTCTGCTTCTGGACAGCCGAGAACTGCTGGGCAAAGCTCTCGACTGTGTCTCCAAAGAGGCCGGTCTGGGACACAGGGGCATTGAGAAACTGGACCTTGTCGGTGTCCCTCATGTCTGCCAGACACAGCCAGAGATGGCAACTTCGTCGCTCGGAGTGCAAGGTCAGTGGCAGTTCGGAGTTCTTTCAGAACCGTTGGATTGTGACTACCTTCATGCAAGTCCTTCAGTGCCTGAGCCTGGTGCACCTGCAATAACGCCATGGCGTGTAAGGCAGAAGCAGCTTCCCCGCCGGTTAGACTCGACAAATGCCTACAGGGCCTGGGAAGGCAGTACAGGGTCTCCACACCAGGATTAGGAAGACTTAGGACAAAATTGAATCGCTACCACACGCTCCACCTGCAGGATCACCAAATACCCCTTTGCTGCACTGCCATCGATGGTGGCAAGGGTTTCTGGCAGTAAAAGGTGCCTTCCATGACTTATTGAGCTCATTATTCACTTCCGGGAAGAAAGGCACAGCCTGGAAGGCTTGGGACACGGTGGAGGATTCCACTCGAGCCCTACCATCTCCGCGGCCCGGGAAAGCATAGCTGCCATCTCTGGATCCGACTTTTTTAAAAAAGTAACAAATTAAAAAGAAATGCGTTACTTTACTAGTTACTTAAAAAAAGTAATCTGATTATGTAACTCGCTTACTTACTTGTAATGCATTACCCCCAACACTGTGTGTGTGTGTGTGTGTGTGTGTGTATATATATATATATATATATATATATATATACCTGCCGTAGAACTCCAAAAAATTTACTTAATTCAAAGGGAAAAGCTTTCACACCCCATTTACAGATGTTTGTTATTGTTTTAAGCATGAACTTGCTTCATTTTGTTCAATTTTTCAGAAGACTATCTTCTTAGACTAAACTATCTGTTTTTGCATCTCAAATAAATGCATTTAAGGAAGTTTAGATATTTATATTGGAAAACATGAAATTTTTCTATGTGCATGCAACATTTAATGCCATGACTTTATGAATTTAATATTGTCTGCTCTGATTTAAGACCTTTTTAAAGACCTTAAATTGTTTAAGGGCGAAATAAGCTTTTTAAGACATGCAAAAACCCTAAAATAAAAAATGAGAAATATTTTACATTAAAGAAAATCCACACAGCTTTAAAGGGACAGTTCACCCAAAAATGAAAATTCTGTCTTCACTTACTCCCCTCAAGTTGTCCTAAACCTGTGTGAGTTTCTTTCTTCTGCTAAAGCCACAAAAAAAAGGCTGTTGCTGACCAGAAACCGAAACTCAGGGTCAGTAAATGATGACTAGATTAGATTTTTGGGTGAACTGTCCCTTTAAGCAACCTGATGGCCCCTGAGCAGCATGCAGATGCAGACAAGCAGGCAGAAGTGCAGCCGTCTGAATACTCTGTGCTTAGAAAGGTTGATATCATGAATATAGACCCATCTGACTGCATTATTTTAACTAATCAGCTCTATTTCTCTCTCCTTTTTTTCTCCAACGAGCTGCTGTCAACTTCCCTATTCTCTACTCCAGCTGATAGATCAAGACTTCTTAGAGCCACTTTCAAAAGCTAAATCAACAGCGTAAGCCCAGTCCCCACGTCATGAATAAATCAAATATTTATAAAAACCATAATTAAATTTATTATGCATTTCTGCATCTGATGGAACCTGACTGAATACCTCTAATGCTTTGGTGCCAGTGGCTCTCTCCATCATGGCGTCAGTAACTGGGGAGAAAGTTAATGTTTGTGCTGCTTTAGAGCATCTGCACATGGCTCTTAAAGACTGTTCTGACAGCATGTGGGTCAATGACATGATGCTCGTTTTTGTCTGTTCTAGCTATTCCTCTATTAAAAAATATGTGTGTGTGTGTGTGTGTGTCTATATATATATATATATATATATATATATATATATATATATATATATATAGAGAGAGAGAGAGAGAGAGAGAGAGAGACACACACACACACACATTACATATAAAAAATCATACATACAATACACAAATTTTATGATTAGCATGTTTTTAATTTTTGAATTAGAATTCATGGCAAGAAAGTCTTATACACTTTAAAATAAGTGTACAATAACAAAGCACTTGTAAATTATTTGCAAACTAGTTAACTCATAATTTAGAGACGTTGCTAATGCATTAATTTGCTATGTACAAATAGTGAGTTTAATAGTTATTGTTATATTTGATCACAAATAAAGAGTTAGATAATCCCTAACCCTAACCCTAATCTTGTTAACCATATCTAACTGATGTGTTTTCACCAGTAGTAAAAAAAAGTTGTAGAATAAATGCATATCATTTTATTCTACACAAAAACATTACTTATATATTATTATAAATTTGCTTATATGCTATTATACATCACTTAGAGAAATGCATCTATATATACATCTATAATACATATATATATATACTATACATATACTATAATATAATAATACATCTATAATAATTTGTAAATTACACTGAGAATTAATGAAGAACTTACTACTTGTACATATCACATTAATTTATTAATGATGTAAAACCTACAATTTATAAACTATGAATTAACTACAAACTAACTGTTTGAAACAAATGATTTATAAGAGATTTATTACTGCATAATTATTATGAAGTCGTATTAAAAACTTAAGTAGTTTGGCATAATCTTTTTAGTAATTATTAGGGATATATATAAAAAAACTGTTCAACTAATTATTAATAATATCCGAAAACCTTTTGTCCACCAAATCAAAGTCATGCATAACATGCAGGTTTATGAAGAAAATGAACACATAAAACATTATATGACAAATTATATAAAAAAAGGTTTTATTTTTTATTTATTTATGACTAATAAAGATTATTTCAGGTTGAGAAAAGTCATGTGGTGACAATCCTGCAAAAATTTACTGATATTTATTAATGAATAATTCCTGATGTTTGGAAAATAATGTACATCAAATTTGGAAAATGGTGATTAAGAGATGTGCAATCACACAGACGCAAGGCGTGAGAAAAAAAATGCATTTTGCATAACGGCGTACACCTCCATATGACTCTTTCAAAGTCCTCCAGTGTCCATGCTCACAAGGTGTTTTAAAATATATGAAATACACCCACATACTGTACTATTCAGTGTACTTACTGTATCAGAATAACACATTTCTCTGCTGAATCCTGTGTTTTATATACAATCACAAAAGTGAAAGTCTCGATATAAGATTTTTAGTTTCGCTCAACACTGCTCCACCTGCCACCGGTCAGACAAACAGATATCCCATGATCACAAACAGAGCAATAATGAGGGCATAAAACACCTGCAGAGTTACACAGATAAGACCACTTAACAACAACTAACAGATTTACAGATGGATGACGTGTGGATACGGTAAACAACGGCTGATCAACAGCAGTCTATTTGGCTGCTTGACCTACACAGACATCCATCTTTCTGTGAGAGCAACTATTTCCCATCACATATAATGGCAACTGAGCAAGCGTCATGAATAATTGAAGTCAGGCAGACAGTGCTAAGTGACTGCACAAAGAAACGTCTGGCTTCAACAAACTGCACAAGTCTGTTTGGGGAATGAATGTAAGAGTGGAGAATGTTTGGCATCCAGCAGTCCAGCTGTGGTCAAAATGAACTGAGTGAATTTGGTGACGTAATATCATCTTTTTGGAAGACCCTAAACAGCGAGATATGGACTTGTTTCCCCTGCTTTTGAACTCACGTGTACAGCTTTTTTCCAAATTCACAGTTTCTTTAAGGGAAACTTGAGCCCAAAAAGTTAACGCACTTGTGAACAAACAATTACTAACTAACATTAAGAAAGATTAATGAAGAGTGTAATAAATTCAGTGTTCATTGTTTAAGGAATAATATGTCAATATGTTCTCTAAATGTAAATATCTTGCATTAGCAACACTTCCGAGTTTGGGAATACAACTTTCAACAGACCTCTATTACTTTTTAATTCATTCCCCCATAAAGTCTTATTTTATGAAAAACTGATTTTATGATTAAAACAAGCACATTTCTAGCAGTGAGGTCAGAAATTTTTTTGAATTCAGATGAAAACACACACACACACACACACACACATATATATATATATATATATATATTTTTTTTTTTTTAAGCATAAACTCACTTCGGTTTGTTCCAGTTTCAACAAGACGGCATATGTTTAGACTGCATTACAAAAGAATGTGTCTTGATTTAAGGATGTTTAGATATTTGTAGTGGAAAACAAGACAAAAATACTGAAGAAGTTATACATTTTTTCAGTGCATGCAACATTTAATTCCACGACTTTATGAATTAAAGTCTTTCAGTCCTGATTTAAGACTTACTGAGCTCTTAACTTGTGGAAATGTGAATTAAGACTTTTTTAAAGAAATGCACAAACTCTCTCTGAAGCAAAGAGGTCTTGCAACTGTGCAGATTCTCATCTGCCGATCAGCCGATCAGACATCAATTTCAATGCCACTGACTTTTTTTTTTTTGGTAACCAAGAGTGTATTCCTTCTGGGCTCAATGTGCCAGCCGAGCACCTGCCTTTGACACTGGGATGCAAACTGAATAACTGCTTTAAAACGTGTATGTGACAGTTGCTTGGCAGGGAGGGGTGAGAAATAAGAGGGCTTGTGATGTCAGTCAAACAAGAAAATTGTTTCCGAGGAAAAGCACGTTATTACATTTTGATGAAAGATTACAGGGGCAAACTTTTTTATCTCATTGTTGAGTGTGTACCTGCTGTCTGCGGCTCTGTTTCGGTCTCTGGAGCGTGTGCGTCTGTGGGAGGGTTTGCTGCGGCTGGTCACTCTGCTGTGAGAGGAGCTGGACGATGAAGAACGGCCTCTCGCTCTCCTCTTCCTCCTGCTTCGACTGTTGTCCTCGCTGTCTGATGAGTGACGGCCCATGTTCACTCCGGCCCCTGGGTCACACCGAAACATGCAGAGAGAAAAAAAGCACTGACTGTAGGAACCAACATAGTTTCTCAAAGACCAGAAATGCTACTCACACAGTAGCCTAATAAGGATACATATTACATCTTTATTAAGCTGTGGACACCCAACTGGGAATGAAGATTAAAGCACCCGTTTAATTTAACATGAGTTCTCTCATTTGGGATCTGCTACACAGTAACACAACCGGAAAGGAAAGCGGCAGAACATAAAACTCATGTCACATATTTTCAGGCAAATAATAACCTAATAATTATGAATAATAAGGCTGTGATAAATACTAAACCCAAACCTTAAAACCACGCGAAACTATCATCCTGACAGCTAATATAAGTGCACCTCCAGTGTTTACATATAAGTGCCTTAATTCATAAAGGAAAAGAACATAAACGGGAGAGCGTGGGAATGTAAATATAAAATTTGCTACATATAAAGTCTGTGAAACATTTCAACACCGAATGTTGTTAGTCTTAACAGCACGGTTTCCTCAATATTCCCAAGCGCTTCCTCTATCACACGTTATTTAAGAAATATACAACACGTCCGCTAACTTATTTTGAGGTTTATATGTAAAACGCTTGATATTTGTATCTATTATTCACACTCTTACCTAGATAACGATACACACTGCTATTGTGTCACAACTGTAACTCACAGAACAGCGCCATGAGCCGCGGAACAGACAGAAGTAACCGAGCTCGAGCTCATCGATGCGAGCGCAGCAGGCCTGACCAATCAAACACGAGCATCGGTCGCTTTCACCTTCTTCTCATGATCGAGCAAGATAAGCCCGAAATACACTTATTTGTGTTCATGCATCTCTCGGCGACAAGATCTCTTTTGATTGTTAACTTGGATTGTGTTTTTGTTTTAAGTGTTGAGGCATGCTGAGAAATCGCAGGCGCATGAGTGTAATAGTTTTAAAGGAAAAAAGATCATATTTCATTTTTTGATCGGAATGCAGCCTATTATGGAAAGTATCTTGGAAAAATAAAGAAAATGTCATTGTGCTGTCTATGAGATGGGTTAGCTACACAGAGAGACAAATTAGGGGGAAATTAAAATGTGATGGTAATAGCAAACGATTGGTCTCAAATGTTGAAGGTAAAACGTCGACTAACACAAAATGTTTTTCTAAAAGTCAAACTGAAGTCTTAATAATTCCGTTGCCTTTTTTTTTTTGAGGAAGGAAAAAAAACACGTAATGCTCACATCAAAGTAAAGATTCAAAGATATGCACAATCTTCTAAATATTGTGATAGTTTTATTCCATTTACGAGCCAACTACAGATTAAGCTACATGAATGTACAATTGCCTTAAAACTGCGCCCTTGATATATGTGTACAAACACCCTCTTTGATGTTTTGAATATTTAAGAAAAATCTAATAATCTTTTTGTGAGATTACTATTACTAGCCTCTCTTCGTATGAGATGGGTGAAATGCTTAGCTCTTGGAAGAATTTTTTAATGCAGCGTTTCGAATAATAAATGCTTGTATGCATGAAGAATGTGTTTACATAAATATAAGAGAAATATTTCATTGTGATGTAATTATTAACGGTGAGATGATGAGAAGGTGTGTAGTAATTTATCAACAGAAGACGTCTTTCTGTATGTCATTTACCGCCGAACTAATATTCTTGCTGTGTTGTGGTACTTGGTTCTGTTCATTTTTATTATTTGAATTTTTTTTTAATTCGCTCTTGATGCACAAATGCACTTATTTAGTGGGACGGCTAAGTAACCATATATATATACCATATATATATATATATTATATATATATATATATATATTATTTTTTTTTTTTTTGCAAAGTTTGTGTAATTATATAGAAATAAAACAGCACAGTAATAATCTCAATATATATATATTGCAAGTCATTAGGCAGCTGTTGCTAATAATAGAAACAGTTGTCCTCTGAGTGCTGAAATTTCTGCCGATGAGGTCAGAAAAATCGATTTAATTCAAAATTTATAAAAGAGTTAATATTTTTTTCCATGCTGTCGGACAATATGAATGAAAACAACATCCGTATAAGTGAAATAGCACGTTCAGCCTATTCTATGAATTCCTCACTACTACGAAGCTATTTTTTACGGCTGTTATAATATAGGCTATATGTGATGCACTTTGACTAAATTGTTCAAATTGGTAGTTTTTACTTATATTCGATTCAACATGTTCCTTCTTCATATTCTCATTAAATGTATAACTAGACGTCATGAAAAACAAATTCTCACTCTCTAATAAATATATAGGCTGTACTGTTAAATATTTAGCCCCCAATAAAACAAGCTGTTTTCTGTGAGGATTTAGTTTTTATTTCTCGTCTATGAAAGAACTGTGGGTCAAAATTAAATTCTTAATGATGTTGTTACTGCATGCATGTGTCACTTCCATGATCACAAGGTGCATATTTTTCTTCCCCCCTTCTCTTTGCTCTTCTCGTTATCTCTATCGCGCTCTCTCGTCTTCCAGCTCTGATCAAACAGTGGAGGAATAAGATGCCCTTTTCAGTAGTTTTGGCCTCATCCCAGCATCACCATCATCACGATCCCTGGTGTTTCCAAACTCTAACCAGTCTAGCTTAATGACATTAATTTGCTCCTCTTGTCAATCTTGGCCAATAGCGAGCATGGAAGGGTGATGTGGATCTGAAGGACAGCTAATGTTCCCCCACCCAGCCCAGCCCCGTCCCAGCCCGCCTCTGTGGGAAGGGGGCTCGTGGAGAGGAGCGCGGATCAAGGGGCAGACGCTTCGTCAAGTATAAATAGTGTGACTTCAATAGTGAATCGGCAGCAGGTCCGTACACTCCGCAACAAGAGGAATTGTCAAAGATCTCGTCACATCATCTCGCGTTCAGGCCGATGTTGATGTGTTATGGTAGACTGCTGAGGATCTAACGTGAAAATTGCATTTTTTCTTCTTCTTCTTGGGCGCAGTGATGGAAGAACTTACCGCGTTTGTCTCCAAATCTTTTGATCAGAAAGTGAAGGAAAAGAAGGAAGTGATCACGTACCGGGAGGTGCTGGAGACCGGCTCGGTGAGAAACAGGGAGAGTCTGTCGGGAGAACCGGTGCGCGAGGAGGTGAACAGCAGCATCACGCGGAGCGGCGCGCGCTCATCTCCGGCCAGAGAAGCGGACATGCTCGCGTCCGAGAGAACCAGAGACTCCATCAGTCCCAAACTCACAGACGGTGAGTGTTTCCTTCGATTTTATAACCCAGTATATTTTCGAAAATTATTCCATCACCCTATTTCTTCTCCAAAGGCCTGTTTACTGTCTATAATTTAAGTTTAACAACTTCATCGCTTTCGATATATATATTTTTATTTTTATAGGCCTATTTTAAAATCACGTTCATTTCGTTCAGGTTACACTAATATACTCATCATCGCTATTATAAAGCAGCTTGAAAACAAAAGAATCAATCAAAAGTTAAGTGATCAAATCGAGCACTGTTAACATTGTGGCTGTATTTTGTAGGACAGTGTTGCGTGTGGGCTTATAGATATTAGATATTTTCTATAGATATTATTTTTTTTATTAAAAACTTCGAGGTAAAGACGTTTTAAATATTTAGATTATCCATGAGATAACCATCAATAGAAATGTATAAATGTACAAATATAAATTTGTAGGCTACCCGCAGGTAGATGTACATGAAGAGCTTTATGAGCTATTAACAGAAAAAAAAAAAAAAAAATATATATATATATATATATATATATATATATATATATATATATATATATATATATATATATATATATATATATATATATATGTAGAAATCAAACAAAGAATGTGCTAGTGTAGCCTATTATAAATCAGCACACATTTGACAAAAAAAATCGCTGAAGGCCTATTAGCCTATTCTTAGAGTCTTAGATTTGAAATAATATCATGAGATCAACAGCCATAATATTAAAAACAGTGATAATAATAATGATAATAATAATTGCTGATCTTTTCGATTAGACGTAGCCTACCATGTCTATTATTTTTGCTTTAGAAGCACTAAACATCTAACACACAGGGTATTGTTTTTTTTCTTCTTTTTTTTCTTTTCTTTTTTTTAATACAGGTTAATTATTTTGACAGAAGGAATTTTCCTTCAGCTGCGTTAATTGTTGTTTTTATTGATTTCATTTTCGTGACATCAATCCGTTTTGCCAGGTTGTTAATTTCACGTGCAATAGGATAATATTCCTGCCATAAGCATCCGGTTCAGAGAGACTCTCCATGCATATGCATAGCGTGTAAATAATTAAAGAGCTCTGTGTAGGACAAAACATCCGTGACCGACATCAGTGGGCATACACTGCCCTGCTTCATCATCACTGGATCACGCGTTCATTCGTGCTTTCTGCCCCGTCTTCAGGTAACACAGATATGAAAGAACGCAAAGAGGATTGTAAGCCGCTGGAGGATGAGACACAGACTAAAATCAAGCAGAGAAGGAGTCGGACTAACTTTACCCTTGAGCAGCTGAACGAGCTGGAGAGACTGTTCGACGAGACGCACTATCCAGACGCCTTCATGAGAGAGGAGCTGAGCCAGAGACTCGGGCTGTCGGAGGCCAGGGTGCAGGTCAGACACCGCGCGCGCTGGAGACATGTGTGCATCTGTGGGTCCCTGGCGACAGGAGAAACACTTTCGATTAATGCAATGCTGAACGTTAGAGAGGATGTATGCAACTGCATAGAAAGTGCAAAAATTGTTTAGGCGTTATGTAGGTGATTGCATAATTAACGTGCTATTATTACGTAGCCTATATTCTGTAACGTGCAATGTAGACGCTTATCTATAGATAGGCTTATCAGTTCATTAAACTATTGACACATTAAGATTAGCAATGATGCAGGGTCTCCGAAATAATTCCTAAGTAGGCTATTAAGAGATTAAAAAAGAAAATGCATTTAATAATATCAATTAATAAAAAGGGTAATATCGTTAGGCCTATACAAATTGTTACAAAAAGTGTTACATGGGCACTGCTATATTGTTAGCCTAGCACTGCTAAACATAACGTTTACAGCACAAATTAACATTAATAATATTAGTGTTATATGTGAATATTTACATTCATAGCGTGGTAAATAAAATTAGATATAAGCTTATGTGTTGAATGATATTGTCGGGGGAAAAACCGTGATATTAAGCCGCTTAAATCAACGCCGCTGAGCGATAACGAACAAAACAACGAACTAAAATTATTCCCTGATTTGCGCGCATTGGCCTGCAGGCAACATCTGTAGTGTGCTTTTTAGGAAGGGGAAGACCATCTGCACAGAAACATAATAAGGCTCAATATACGTGTAACAAGAGACGAGCGACTGAGCCGAATAATGACATTCAACATAGACATCGGCTCTGGTCTGATTGATCAGAAGAAGAAGAAAAAAAACAATATCTTATTTCATTCGCTTTTATCTATTCATTCCTTGGGTGGGGATATAAAATTCACTCTTTGAATACATTGGTCCTTTTAAAATATGGGCTCAAAAGACCTCCCTGGAAAAAGTTAAACCATCGTCTCTCTTTGGGATCTTACCAAAGGGCATTGTCCCAAGCAAGGCCTGCGGATTTACATAAATTATCTATCATTTTTTACCCAAATAAAGATCTGATGCTCTTTTTACATTCAGTATTCACAGACAAGGCCACACCGCTGGCTCAAAGACTACACTGCCATTTTACCGGATCAAGTCATAACGTATCGGGATTTATTATCATAGGCTATATTTATGATCGAGTTTCCACTTTCACTTACAGCAGAAATATCATGCATGTGCAGTGTCTCTTGCTCGTTGTTAGGCTGAATCCAAATGAATAAACAGTGCACTGAAACTATGCGCGATTCAAAACAGATGCATGAGACACAATCATTTCCAAATCTCCAATGCCCATAACATAGGCGATATGGCAGAGAAATATAACACTAACTTTCTCTCTGATATAAGCAAGTAGCCTAATGTCTACGTTTTAGCCTGCTATTGAAGCCCAGGCATATAGTCCCATGCTGGGTATTTGCTGTCAGAGGATCACTTTGCTTCTTCTGGGACTGTAATCCTTGGACAGATTAAACCATTGCAGAAAGACGATATATTATGGCACTTTTTCAGACGTAGATTTTTGTTTCTTTCCGTATGTTTAAAATTTTAATAAATCTGTTTGTTTTGTGGTTATAGTTGGCCGCTTTTTACGTCAATTAGCCGCTCATTATAGAAATATAATAATTGAAATGTGCGGTTAAGCGTTATGAATATTTTAGAGGTCCTCAGGGATGCACGGTTTTGCTGAAACCGTTGTCATATTGGGAGGATTTACACATGCCCTCACCAACAACTGTCAATCAATGTCTTGTGTTTTCAGGTTTGGTTTCAGAACCGAAGGGCCAAATGCAGAAAGCAGGAAAATCAGTTACATAAAGGTGAGTTGCATCCAAACGCTTCACGTGCATTAGGATGATTTACAAACTATAGGCTATATAAATACGTGATTGCTATTATGTTAGTTGTTGTTTTGGTTTTGGTTTTCTGTATTATTATAACCTTATTGTTTTATTTGTAGACGAGGCATGTAGCCACAGCCTTAAAATCGTTTAGCTACTACAGTCTATCCAAGTTCATGTGATCTTTTTATGGGCAGAAATGTAATAGGAATTCATGCAGTGGCTAATTTTTGAGCACATATACGCCAACAGAAAAACTAAATGTCAACATTTTATTTCAGGAGTTCTCATCGGAGCGGCGAGTCAGTTTGAAGCGTGTCGTGTCGCTCCATATGTCAACGTGGGAGCTCTGCGCATGCCATTCCAGCAGGCAAGTTACAATGCACAGGCGTCCTACAGACTTTCACAACAGTTTCTATGAATTTTTCCTCCTTTTGTTATTGCAATGAGATAAAGGGAGACATTTTTACGAAGAATATAACTGTTAGGCTATTGCACAGACGAGTAGAGATTTGTGAGTTTTTCGTGCTCCTTGGGGGGGGGGGGGGGGGGGTCGCATATAGTTTGCAAGCACACTGGAATGCAGGTGTCCGAATGCATTTTTTTTTTTTTAGTTAGTTATGATGATAAATGCAATTGATCCAGTGCCCAGTAACGGCTCTGCATATAGTCTCTCTTAAGTTAATGTGTTTCTCCCCTCTTTTCCCACCCGTGCGTCCATAGGATAGTCATTGCAACGTGCCGCCCTTCTCCTTTCAGGTGCAGGCGCAGCTGCAGCTGGACAGCGCCGTGGCCCACGCGCACCATCACCTGCACTCGCACCTGGCGGCGCACGCGCCCTACATGATGTTTCCCGCCCCGCCGTTCGGTTTGCCCCTGGCGACGCTCGCGGCGGAGTCCGCGTCAGCAGCTTCGGTGGTGGCGGCGGCAGCGGCGGCCAAAACTACCAACAAAAACTCGAGCATCGCGGACCTGAGACTGAAGGCGAAAAAGCACGCGGCGGCGCTGGGGCTGTGACGTCACCGAGCACCGAACGCGACGCTGAAGCAGAAAAACAAACACATTATTTATGTTTCCCTTTGATGGACACGCGAGAGAAAAAGGATAGGCTATTTATAAGAACACAAACTGTGAAGTGGACAAACTTTACGTGGATCTTTTCGCGGATGGAAGAACAACTACAAAACGTTGAATGAACTGCGAGTAAATAATAATAATAAGTGAACTTTTGCAGAAGACAAGAAGCTGAAGCTGAATATAATGATATAAAGCAGCTGGGACGACTGTTCGGCTGTTTGTGTGACAACGCGAACATTTCTGCTTTAATACGTTATTAGTAATTAATGAAAATGAAGAGGCTGGCCTCGTTTTATTTGAAACAAAGTTTCTCTGTGGATATTTGTGAAATAGGCTATTACAGAAATCACTTTTGTTGCCAAACATGAAAAATGTTAAACAATGCGTTTCTGTCCTCACGGATAAAACACGATTTAAGTTAAAGTTTATGCTCTTTGAGTTCTGAAACTAAATAAATGAGCATTAAATGAAACGATGATCACCCCTTTGCCTGTTAATGAGTGTATTGTGAATATAATCCAATATCAGGTGATTATTCAATGGAGATGCCCATGCAGTTCACATTAACACACATCAGGCTTTTATTCTCGGTGTAAAAATCAAATTCAGGTAATATACTACTAATATTGATATGGTACGGGCACGTGTAAAATACCTTTGTTAGTAACGACAAAAAGAAAAAAAACATTTTGGTTGTTTTATGCTTCATCAAGGCATTGTGGGGAGCACTCTGGATTTTCTTTGCTATTTCTTTTAGTTGTTGTTCCTTCATCTTTTGTACAACCATGTGAATCTAAATGTAATGTTCATGTTTTATAAGGGTTATAAAAGGACTGCGGGCACTCATTTTTATGATATCTATGATTTTATCATGACTGTGAAACGTGAACTCACCTCAACATCGTGTTTTCGATTCATAAAATAAATGTAAAAACAAAAATCTGTGTCATGGTATACGTAGTTCGTATTATTGGATTTTTCTTTTTGGTAAATATGTGCATGTGATGAGAGCGTTTAAACAGAATCCTCCATGTGCATTTTATTCTTTAAGAATTGCTCTGGCACTGTCTTATAATAATATTTATAGGTTTAATTAAAAGTCGACTCGTTTCTGTATTATTGGGATGATTCTGTTGTGTATGTTACGCATTATGCAACGTTTGTTTTTATTATTAATGAATGTTATCACGACGTATTGCCAAAAATCAATTATATATAGCTATATATATATATTAGATAACGTAAACACATATTTATCTATTGGGGAAAACGTTTATTACAAAATCACACGGATCTCTTTCAGCTCTGGATGTTTGAAACATATGGAGACTGCCACTGGGACCGAGCTTCACAGCAAGCGCTTCTTCTGCAGAGAAACTTCAAAATAACACTTTAGAAAAAAGAAAAATAGAAACATTTTTCCCCCCATACGAAATATTTTTGTTAATTTTATTTCAAATAAATTAATAAACATGAATAAAAAAAATTAATTTTTTTTTCACGGAATAGGCTACGTAATCGTAATTAAATATAGACTATATTTATATGGTCCATCGCTTGCATTCTTCTGAAGCTTCATCATCGAGATCTGAAGCGGTTCTCTTGAGAATCTGATAAATACCAAATGGCATCTCCTATCGTGAATAACCTGTCTGGTCAGATTACTGTCTGGATACAAAGTACAATGTTTTGGCCTATTAATTAATACTGCTTTAACAAAGGCGCGGGATAAAGAGGGCTTGTGTATCCAGCTCTGGGCTGCACTCGGACGCCAGTGCTATTGAATTATTGATTCCAAACTTGTGAATGAGGGATTGCTGTACAGAGGACGAAGGGTGGGTATTAAAAACGAGCGATTCATCCCAAATCGGATAAATGTACCAGCAGATTTAGAAACTGCGCTTTGGATATAAGCACATACTTTTTCTTCAATCTTCTGAGTAGGCTAAGTGAGAGTCACTCTGGTATGACCTTGAACTAGAGCTAGAAGTGATCTGACAAATTAGAGACCTCGACTGCAAACTGCACTATAACAAACAGCAGGTTTTAACACAACAAATTACAATAGCAACCTATTTTGAAAAAACAGTAGACCTACACTCTTAAAAATAAAAAAATAAATAAAGGAAAAAAAGGTGCTTAAAAGGTTCTTCAAGCTATGCCACAGAAGAACCACTCCTGGTTCCACAAAGAAGCATTCAGTCAAAGGTTCTTTAAAGATCCATCTCTTTCTGACCTTATTATAATCTGAAGAGATTTCTTTTGCCACAAAGAACCTTTTGTGAAACAGAAAGGTTCTTCAGATGTTACAGTTTCTTAATGGAACCATTTAGACAAAAGGGTTCTTCTATGGCAGCATGAAGCACCTTTATTTTTAAGAGTGTATGTTATTATATTACGATATGAATTCTTCCAGCTGCTGTCCGGCCTTGAATGTTTATTGCCGAATTTACAGCAAGGGAATGTAAAATGTGTGTGACTAATGGAGGACTAACACTGAACTTCTGAGGTGAGATAGAGGTTAAAGAACCGATGGGGGTCAAATCATTTTGGGTTCAAATCAATGTATTTATTAATAATATTTATATATATATATACAATGGTGTTTTCAGAATTTTGCAGACAAATCAGGTTGATTTCTCTCATAACACCATAAATGACTTTATAATAACAAAAATAAGGAGATTTCCTTTCTTTGTAGGGTCCCACAATGGGGAAAAACCCATTAGCCACTACATGAAAAATTTAATTTGGTATGCTTAGGCAAGCATAGGGACTTATTGGAAAAGTTTAACATGACTTTTCCTCTGGCTCAATTGTTAGAAAATGTGCTAACAATGGCAAGAGCATGGCTTTGTGCCCCCCCCACACACACAGACACACACACACACACACACACACACACACACACACACACACACACACACACACACACACACACAGAGAGACTAATGAAACTAATGTGTTGTGTGTTGCAGACGCATGATGGTAAAATAGATTTGGTTCTATTTAATGCTGATGTTTCATTGAAAATATTTGTTTAATGATTATGGAGGGTTGTCTTCAGTTTGGTTGGGATTCAAGTTGTTAGGTCGCTTCCAGTTTCTGTAAAAGTGTTTCAAGTGAATCCATATGTTGATACTATGCTAAATTTGGAGAACAAATCATGCTCTAAAATTTGACTATCAATATGCTTCTTAAAATATAAGTGCATCTTTTTTGTGCATGACACTCTTGAAAGTACACTCGTCACACAAAACATGACAATAGTGACAACAAACAATTCAATTTCGTGTGAAAAGGTAAGCCCAAAACATTACAAAATAAAAGTGACCAGCAAAAACAATAACAACGAAAAGCAGCAAGCAGTGAAAATGCAACAGAGTCATCTATTCTGCCTGCGGAAGTATCACACTTAATCTGTAAAAAATACAAGAGATTATACTGTAATCACAGCTAGTCAGCGCAACGAGGCTAATCACAGTCATTTAACGGCCAATTTCACCACAGAAATTCAGAGAATGGCACTGTTCGTTTATTGTAATTACTGTTTTCCAGTGCTGTAAAAATGCAAACAGTCCAATTACACTACCTTACCATGACAGCATATTTAATTTACAGTATGCTTTTTAGAGATTCAATGATCCTTTGACCCAAGGATATACTGTCATGTTTAATGTACTTTTGGATAACAATGGATAGTCCACTTTTCCTCTCAGTGTTAAGCCTTATCAATCTGCAAGTACTCAAGGAGACAACAGGACGGCAACACTGAAGTACTTTTCAGATTAATGATGGAGAGAGCTATCATTTTTCCCACACTCTCTTCAGCCTTCACACCAGCTCCACATTCCTACAGTTCGTCTTCCTCTTCTTCATCTCGTTCCCTCTTCTCTCTGCGCTCTGCAATGATTTTCAAGATGTACAAGTGTGACTCACCAGAGTGGGAGGTTCACACAAACTGTATCCCAGCCTAGAAATGCTACTGAGAGCCATTTGAACCCCTGTAAACTTCAAGCAGTTAACCCTGCATTGACGATAAGAGCAGTAAAGCAGCATTTTGAGGGTCAGGCTCATCCCTTGAGCTCTCGATGCTGTATATCTGAGCCTCATGACCTGTTGCTAAATTTACCACTGTACAACTTGCCAGACAGTTAATGCTGAGCAGTCTTCAGGCTTTCGGCTTTTATCGTACAGCCGAGCAGAGCAACAGTGCTTCTGCCCATTACAGAAGCACCATATCTACACTTAAGTTGTTTTATTGTTAAATCTGAAGCACGGAGAGTTCGCCGTCTCCACTGAAGATGACATATTAAATATGTCTCTGTGCCCATAAGAGAGACAGAGAGAGGTAGTGTGCTTGAGAAAATGTCAATGAATGTTGAATCAAACTCCGCAGCGGTCTTGAAAGGAGGTGAGGAGAGCGAGAGAACACAAAGATAAGGTAGCTCTCTAAAGGTTTGCCTTTGTTATATATTAAGTGCCGCGAAAGAGAAATGTGCGCACATCATCAGACAAAAGACAAGCAACATCAGGGGAGAGCAAGGAGATGAAAGACAGACTTCAAAGGTGTGAAATGGAGTGAAAGTGAGACAGAATCCTGCCTAAAACTTGCCCAAATACACCAATTAAAGCAGCCTATTGCTTGGATTCATCCTACGAGCACTTCGTAACTAATGTGTATTGTTTAAAAACGCTCTGCAGTGGCGCTCAGTCAAGATGAAAACAATGGGACTGACCAAATAAAGCCTGTTTTATAAAGGCTGGGAAAAACGGCAACACTCGTAGCAATTTAATCTATCTGCTCACAATGCTAAATGAAGTCAAACAAAGTGAGGAATTGTTTGGCATCCTGTTTAGGTAGTGCGGACGGACCGGCAAATCTTTTACCAACTACGAGCATTTATTTATTTTTGATAATTCCTGTTGCAGCTGGCACTAATGCAACTCAAAAGCAACAATTAACTGGACCTTAGGGGACAACAAAACCCAGGCATTTCATCCCTGGAAAGTGAAAATCACACAAGACGTAAAGCGTATTTACTCTTGTGATAGTAATACTGTAAGTTTATTCCCTCCAGTTGAAGATGTAAATTAACCATACATACTTTTCAGTTTTATTTATTTTACCTGAATATATTTTCATCAAGAAGGAACATTGGAATATTCTTTGAAACAATGTGCTATGACAATAACCATACACTCATGTCATTTGATATTTATACTAAGAGTCTTGAATTACACAAATCTCAGTATGAACTCGAATGCTTTGGTGAAGTCAGTATTGTATACAGAAGTTAACAGAGTGTGCCTCAAAACAGCTGGCAGTTCACAAACCAGGCAAAGAAGCGCTATAAATCCACTTATTTTCCATCAGGGTACATAAGAAATCCTTGACCCACCCAAAGGAAAATCTCTCCACATTTTCATTCTTTGAATGTGTTTCATGGATCTTTGAGAAGATTCTATTGTATCAAATGTGTAATGTGAGATTTGAAGTGTTATATACAAGGTCTGATATTTAGATCTCAGTTGGATGTTGTCAGCAGTATTAAGTAATGTTATGATTTACTTAAAGTTAATCTGAACCCTAAATGCACCCACTCTAAAGGGTTACCATATTATAGACTTGAGCGGTCAAGTATGTATAATAGCTCAGGCCAATGTCAGCCGAACATGCACTTGTGGGCTGCGGATAATGCAGATGAATAGATTGTTACTCAATATAAAATTATGTCAAAGTCTTTAAAGAGACAGACTAAGTAGACATGATGTTCCAGGGAAACATCACAGGGGCTGTCAGGGGCAAGCAGGCTTTGATGGAACTGGATTTAACACGCCTCCTACAGAGCTATTGGATTACCTATTTGGCCCAGTGATCTGGCAACATTTAATTAAATAGCCATGCATTAGCGTCCATGTGCGCACGGCTGCTCTGTGTGTGTGTGAAAGGACTGTTACTTATTCTGAATACAAAAATGAATTTTGCAAGTTTGCCTACAGGTTCAGTTTACATCACCTGTAATCTTTACTCATTCTCTTTCTCTCTCTCATGTTAAAACATTTAGGCTTTTGGTTCATTTTAAAACACTCACAGTGCTGTCAGTCATTGCACTATTTGAGAAACCAGTGCTGCACCTGTGTAAAGAACATATTCCCATTCTCACAGTGTTAATATTTGAAGACACTGCAGTCACACTTGCTCTATCCGTGCGTTTGCAGTAAAAAGAGGACATGCTGGTTTCACACCAGTTTTTGCCTTTGCACAGAAATAAAACAGTGAAGTCAAAAGGGGTCACGTCTGATCCTGGATCAGCCTCTGACTGCATGAAAACCCAACACCAAAAAGGGATGTGCGCTCATCATGTGGCAGAGGAATGCGAGCGCTGATTCTGCCGGTGGAGAACAGGAGTGATAAAACACGAAGAGATAGAAGCAGAAGAACCCTGGGAGTCGCTCTGTCGTGGGATGAGGACAAGAGCGAGGTGGTGCAGACACAAGAGGAGCCCTTTGTCATTTTGGAGAGGGCCTTTAAAACGCTACATCTTATCTTAATGAGTACAGGGGGTTCTCTTAACAGGTCACACTCCACCATGTTTGACAGACAGTGTCATCATTCCTGATTCACCATTTAGGCAAAGAGCTGATAACAGATATACACAAATTTCCAACTCCCACAGAGTGGGAGTCCATATGAAAACAAAATTGACTCAATTTAAATTTGTTAGCGCACATTACTGGTCTTGCGTGTACAAATAATCGGTGCAAGTTAATCCACAGAAACACTTTATTTATTACAGTTTATTTTGATGTAACTTTGAAACTATGTACATGTCAACTAACTCTGAGAGTATTAGTATACTGTTATGTTAGGGTTAGTAGAATAAGTTAACATGTACTTTACTGACAGTCAGTAGAATGTCCATCCCTATAAGGTGTTAGCAGATATTAAACAAGAGAGTCACTAATACTCTAATAACGGCTAGATGACATGCAGTTACAAAGTTTCTTATAGGGACCATCAAAATAAAGTGTTACCAAAATTAATTTGTCTTCGTAATCTTTAGTCAAAATCTGAAAATTTACAAAAACTGAATTCAGAAACACATTACAACTCTGAAGTCGTTTGCAACTTCCATTCACATGGATTGTATACACCAGAATAGTTTTGTATATTCACCCTTTTCCATTTCTCAACCAAAATACACAGTTTTTTAATGCTGGACCAGTGTTGAGCAAGATCAGAAGAGGGTCAAGTCTGAGTCAAGACTAGGTTTGCAAAGGCATGGCAAAATTCCATTCAAAATTTTCTTAAAGTATCCAAAGATTGTGGAAAGTTGCTCCTTTGCAACCCTATAGTCATGGTCATGTCCACATGCTCCAGCGTCCATGACACAATGATAAAAATATGTTCATGGACTCTAGATATTCTCTGTCTTGTTCTGGTCTTGTCATGGACTTTGGTGCATGTGGACTACATCTGGTCTTAGATTTGAATGAGCTGGTCTTAACTACAACACTGCGTGGGACGCCATTCAAAAGTTTTTGATTGTTTAATAATAATGGATTAAATGTTACCCTATAGCTTGAATTCCCACGTACCACATCTCTACTTCCTAAGATTCAAACATTAATCAAACAGAAATAAATAAAACTGAACATTGTTCTTAAATATGGTTGGACAAGGAAAACAGGAAGACTGAGGAAACAGAGAGAAAGAGTGAGTGACAGAGATAAAGAGAAAGAGAGAGAGGGCGAGAGAGAGAGAGCGATTGACAGCGCACAATGGTAGGAGAGTGGTTCCCGCTGTAAAAGTTTATCCCTCTGGCACCATTATATAAGCATACATATGGGACAGCCGCAATGGAAGACGACACTTTAAATGACATTATTATAAAATGCAATACTCCTGGAATGATCCCTTATTGAATTAGGTCCCATGATCCAAGATGAATTTCCCGGTTCTCTAATCCATCAAGGGGGGAATATTAAAAGATAGGACTCAACTGGCATTAGAATCGCTCTCAGTCTTTACTTTCATTATTTTGAATTAGGGTGCTGCTGGGGGAGAGCCTCTTAATGAGAA
The DNA here is from genome assembly GCF_963082965.1 of Carassius carassius. Classification (NCBI taxonomy): domain Eukaryota; kingdom Metazoa; phylum Chordata; class Actinopteri; order Cypriniformes; family Cyprinidae; genus Carassius; species Carassius carassius. The sequence goes on along the minus strand of NC_081782.1, from coordinate 29,358,617 downwards.
TTACAATGATTCAGTGGCCTCGACCTGCCTTCTGACAAGTGAAATATTAACTCCTCAGTCATAGCTGTCTGAATTAAAATACTTGGGAGCTGCGGACGTGCTAAATTAAATTGGCCTTTTATGTTCCTTACACGGCTGACCCCCTGTGGGGCTGGAGAAGCAAGGACAGTGGTGGCGCATGAGGCAAGGTGTATGAAAGCGAGAGGAAGCGAGACCCGGCTGTTAAAGCGGTTAACTACTCAGCAGGTGCTCTTTCTGTGCCTCTACTAAAACCTGACGCGTGTTCTACTTTTCTGCTTCTGCAAAATGGAACCGGCATGCATACGGGGTCAACACCTAGGGCCTCAATTATAAAGATTTTATCTGAAGAGTGTGTGCATGCTTAAATCCACACCAGTGCTCATATTTGTAAAAACCGGCTTTGACATCAATAAGTGCTTAGCATCACGTCAGGGTCTGAGCAGACGTACGCACTTTTTCTTGTCGGAGTTCTGCAGGTTTTTGGAGATGTAAGCTGTTCCTGCAGCTCGCTCCTCTAAATGAAAGAATATGGATGATGACTGGTAATCTTTTACATGTTAATGACATTTATTAGGAGTCGTTTACAAGGCAGAGAGCTGAAAGCATTCAGTTCTGTGCAAATTCAAGGTCATTTGTGATTCATAGATTTCACACATACGCATATTTATTTAAGATCACATTAAGGATGGTTTCTGCACAACATTTTATAAATGAGACCCCCAGTCATCTGCTTCCCACCTAAACCTCGAGTGTTTATTGACAGCTGGGTATCGAGGCCAAATATGCTGATGAGGATGGCACAAGTGATCAAAGGGCGAGGGTAACTGTAGCCTTAGCGAACGGCCGCTCATATTTAACCGCTCCATTTGTTGTCTTGTCTTGCATTATGCATTTCGACTGCTGCATGCTTTGGTGTATTTGTAAGGTTGCAGAGAGTCAGTCGTTTGACCTGTTGCATGGCCTCATGTTTTTAACAAACACTCCGCATTGTCAAAACATGAAAGAGTCAGTTAGACCGCATCCAATCTTGTAATCAGGCTTTAATAAACAGAGCTCAAGAAATGTACATCCATCTGTGAAAAACTTTTTCAACTTGGCAGCTGGCGAAGGCACAAGTGGGGGCAGAGCGCGGTGCGAGCCAGGGCAGTTTTGCACAGGGGCCTAGCAGTCTTGTACCTGTGCCAATACACCCGCTCACCCTGACTCCGAGGTCACGCTGCCAGCGCTCCGATTCAGGAAAAAGTGGGAGAGCATTTTCTCTTCCGCCTGCGTCCCCACCAGCGTTTTCCCTTCACTTGCACTGCCGAAAGACTCCAGGGTGGACACATGCCGTTTGAGCTCTTTAGAAACAATCGATTGGCTGGGAGGGCGAGGGGAAAGAAAGAGGAGGAGGGGAGAACACGGCTTTGACCTTGGAGTCTGGAAATGTTACACTTTAAATCACTGAAATTTTCTAAAATAATAAGACGCCTCAGGACAAGTCACCTTTCCTCCTCAAAATAAAACCCTGGAATGAATATATGAATGAAAAGAACTAACAAAGAAACAGCAGGAGAAATAAAGTTTTGTGGAAAAGTAATCAGGCGGTCATGGAGGTCTTGTTTTCAATTTGAGCTACTCTGATCATGTAAAATTACTCTTCACAGAGGCCAGTGCTCTTGGCCACATAGCACACTTATTCCAGACAAATTTCAAGACATTTTGAACTTGACTTTGAAAAAACTTGTGGTCTTGAAATTATTTAAAGTGATAGTTTGCCCTAAATGAAAATTATGTCATCATTTACTAAAGCTCAGTCTTTTCCAACCTGTATGCCTTTCTTTCTTGTGCCAAAACACAAAAGATGATAATATCTCAGTGTTTTGGACCCCATTTACTTTCATAGTACAGACAATTTCTGTGTTCTGCAGAAGATTGAAAGGCATTTTGAATGGCACGAGAGTGAGTAAAGGAAGCCAATTTTCAGGCGAACTATCCCTTTACATCTGGATAAACAGCGGACATTTATTGATGCATGCAATACTGTGATGTACAGTACAGATTTTCTTGGGGCTCTTCTAAAACATACAATTTGGTGCACCATCAAAGTCTTTCAGAGTGTCTCTAATATTGGTTGGAGTGTCATAGTGAAGCACTCTCTCTCTGACAGTGCATTTCCAAGATGACAAAATCCATCCTCCTGTATTGATCAGTTATTCTACTATCCCCCGCTGGCTACATCTCACACTCCTCTCCGACTGGCTCCCTATTGATCTTTAGCAGTGATTGGTCGAGCGGTAATTTGAGACGGACATTGACGGATGGCAAGCAACTGTTTTTCTTTCCTCTCATCCTCATTTCCCAGGGTGATGAAGTCATAATGCAAGTGACACTGCCAGACTGAGACCAATTGGGTGAGCAATAACCTTTAAAGCCAATAGAAACTGTCTGTACTGAAAGGACTTCTCTTGTTGTTTAGTGACACCCCATGGGTGTCTACTGGATGGTCCTCATAAATACAAACACTCAGTAATGGCTCAAGATCCTGTGCTTGCCAGTTGCTGACTCAAGGGATTCGGCAAGACTTCACTGGACTGACCAAATAAAACAAAAATGGGTCTGGGAAAAGAGTGTCCTAATTACTAATCAAATCATTACTATTGACAAGTACATAAAAGAATGTAATCTGAATAATGACGTACCATCATGAAGATGATTAATATATTAAATGAAATCCTAATGATGGTCTGAGGTTTGTAAACTGATCCTTTATTCTGAAATTGGAGGACACTTAAAAAGTAAGTTAATGGCAGACTGATACTTCATCCGAGGTCATGAAAAACATCTCTCCACTTAGTATTCATTACATCCCATCTTGTTTTTTTGTTTTTTTTTAATAAGCCTATATGTTATTGTTGAAGGCTGCACTTATGCATTGATATATTCAGGTAAGTTTTTCCTGCCAAGAGTCTGATTAGATTTTTGTTCTGTCCTTTGTATGTTTGTTTCTCTTTTGCCACGTGGCTGATGGTATTGTTCAATCAATGTGACTGCTTGTGAATTACACACCTTTTAGCCTGTTCTTCCTTCTTTGGAAAGGCATAGGGCTGCCAGGCACTGACTCTGTTAAACTAGGACCCCTGAGTGTCAGTTAAAACACGAAGGCCTTGTTTACACGGTCCTTTAAATGTGACCAAATTCCAAATTTTTGCTCATTTGTGACACAGATTGAATGTGTTCTATGACCGTGTAAACAGAAATAAACAGATATGTGCCTATGCAACTGTCATGTTAACAGGAAGATCAGATTTTCTCAGGTATTGTTTTCTGTACTTCGGTAAAACTGTGACAATTTGGAACTTCTCAGTGGCTTAATGACGTGATATTATTCACAGGAGGATGCACATGTGGCGGTAAAGACAACAACGCAGGAAACATTGAGTAGGTATGGCAAGTGTAAACAGATGAATTGGATATGGGTCACAATTGAGCTGTTTGTAAGTCAATATTGCCTAAAACATCCAAACTAGTTTGACCAATAACATGCAGGTATGGTACATAATCAACCAACCGTGGCGTGTGAGAAGGTGAGATCTACAGAGAACTATCAAAGCAATGCAAATACACATGTTAGGTGTTTGTTCGTTCATGCAACTTGAAGCGTCGCTGCGCACCGATCATTGTATTATAGCACAAGCAGCCAAAATCGGGGTATTTTAGGCATTATAAAAATCCTAGCAAGGACGCGTCCTGGGAAAAATGGCTCATATGGTCAACTTACCTTGAATGCAGATGAGCCAATGGCAGTTCAGTATCAGGTGTACAGGGACTGAATTCGGACACTGGGGTTTTCAGTGCCACATTGGAAGATCTGAAGCTTTCATCGATTTGATGGTGTTTATGCTACAAAAATGGTAAAATAATGTGCCTTCGGTCCATGTAACACTTATTCCAGGTATCCTGAGAGGATTGGCAATTGGCAAAAAATTTCCGTTGCCTAAACAAAACAGAGTAAAATTTCCCTAAGCATTTAACCCAATGAAGATTTCAATTTCATTCAGTTTCAATTTTCATCTGTTTATGCAGAACATTAATGTCATCTTGTAGGCATCTCTGGTACAGTGCCCGGTAAGGTGACTTGTTCGGTTTACTTAAATTTGTCGTGGCCACGACATGATAACTCATGGGAACATGATAATATGTCGTGGCCACGAGATCATTTTGTCGAGGTAACGACATCCTTATGTCGTGGCCTCGAGATGCTATGTTGAGGGAACAACATCCATTTCTCGTGGCCACGACTTCTTATGTTGAGGGAACGACAGTGGTACGATACGGGATGGTACACCCTGATCTGGCTTGCGTTTCCACCACCAACATTACCCTTACTTGACAGGTGGGGTGCATATATATATATATATATATATATATATATATATATATATATATATATATATATATATATATATATATATTTATATATATATATATATCCCTTGTGCGTTGTTGGGGACGTTTTCGTCCACTAGGGGGTAAAGTTGAGCCTTATTTTGGACACAACTTTCTCTGTGTTTGAGCAAATGGAATGATTTTTGGTGACAAATCTTATTTTCACCCATATTTTGGGAAAATGCTCTGAAATTTTTCAAAAACTCAACGGTACACTGTGGGCAAATTCACTACCCTTTCGGGATGTCCACTAAATTAAACTACTGTAAAAATGTATCAGATAAATATTTTTTTTCAAAATTTTTTTTGCATAAATTTATTAATCAACCTCAGTCCTGATCAAAACTACCAATTTTTTTTTAAAAATTCCAAGATTTTAACTTTTTAATTACCAAGTTCATAAATGATGTCACTGATATGGGGTAAAAACACACAAAATTACATATTTTCAATATAAAAAGTGATTTTTTTTTTTACCTTTTATCACAGTCTTGGGCATGTCAAAGATTAGTAACAAGATTGGCTTTGATGCATTGTTAGTTTTTGTGCAGCATTAGATTTAAATTTTTTCTCCCTAATTTGTTGTTGGTGGCTGTTTTTGCCCCATTGACTTCCATTATAACGACATTTTTTGATTGCAAAGCCATGACACCATATAATCATGCATTCTTGATTGTTTGTGGTTTTCACTTTTGGGAAGAGGTAAAAAATGTATTTTTACAGTTGATCACTAGGTGGGACCATTAACCCTTTAGATAGGCCTGTGCAAAAAAAGGCTTGGTATCTGGCTTGTATATGGAGTTATATGGAGTATAACAGCAAATTATAGTGTTTGTGTGTGTGTGACATTCTTGATTGTTGGTGGTTTTCCCTGTTGGGAAGAGGTAACATTTGTTATTTTTTACAGTTGATCACTAGGTGGGATCATTATCCCTTTAGATAGGCCTGTGCAAAAAAAGGCTTAGTTTCTGGCTTGTATGGAGTTATATGGAGTATAATAGCAAATTATAGTGTGTGTGTGTGTGTGTGATAGAGAGAAAGAGAGAAAGAGAGGGTGTGAGAGAGACCTTTGTGCACTTACCTTGATGTACAGTATCTGAAAAAAATCAAAATATGCACCTCATGCTCTCAGAACTACATGGAGTAAACAATAAAAAAAGAAGTGTGTTTATGCACCTGCTTCCTTTTGATGGTGAAAAGTACAGATGGCCTATATGTGAAATGCTCCTCTTTTCTTGATGGTAAAGCCAGTTTAAAACCTTAAAATCCTGTAAAAAAATCTACTTCACATCAAATTTATGAACATATTGTATTATGAACCAAAATGCAATACCAACTTCAAATAAGCTGCAGCTCGCTGGAGGGGTCACGCTACATAATCATTTCTAAAACTTTGGTACAAGTCAAGCCCTTTCTCGTGTTGCTTGCTGCTCTTCTCACCATTAAATATCCAGCACGATGGCATGCAAGTGTTTAAATCCACGTACTTTGCTTTTCTTTAGTCTATTCGCTTGTTAAAGGAGTCATGACCCACAATTTGCACTTTTCCACGAGAATCAATGTATGTTATGATTGCCTAACGATTATACACTGGCCGGGAAGCCGATATTTAAAAGTGAAGAGTTTGTTTACCTCAGGGTTTGTAAAATAGCCCACGTGCACGCACACTCAAATACGAGATTTTGATTTCTTCCCCGTCTTGACGTCAAGACGGGGCAGGATATACCATATATGGACACCGCAGCAGGAAGCTCGCCCTTCCCCTCTCCCCCTCATATTCAGTCGAGAAAGACGCTGGAACTAGTGCACACGTGAGTTGCTCTGTGGTTGACTGCCAGAATCAACATGTAAATGTGTTTTCTCTACCAAGAACGGACCTAGCTATCAGAGACCAGTGGATTAAATTCATTTTTACTGACGCGGTTCCTTCAACCCTTCCCACTGGCTTATCGTTAAGTGTTTGTGCTAAACATTGTATGCCGAAATCCTTCACAAATTTGGGGCAATATCAGGCGAAGTTGGCATCGAAGCTCGGGAAAAGCGCCATTCAAACAAAATTGCCTGCAATTGAAACGGTAAGACTGTGTTTTTATTGCTCTACTGTGTGTAACAAACAGCATCTAACTGCTAATGCAGCTATTGTATGCTATTGCGTCTGTCACTAGACAAATAAACGAAAGACTCGTGGTGAAGTAATTATTTATGTTCCCTGTAAACTGACTGCAAAAACGGACTTTTGACTGCATTATAATGATTTCTTAATTCAGAATATGATCAAGATTGCGTAGGTTGATGTGTTCGGGGAATTTGCCAGTTAATAGTAACATTTAAAGCCCCTTAAGTGAACGAAATGACTCGAAAAAAAATTTGTTCATTTTGATGAACGCGTTTGAACAATAGAGTCTGGTGTTGCCAGATTGGGTGTTTTTTCCGCTACATATTAATGCCGGTTTACGGTGTGTTTTAGGTGTGTTTTGCCTAGAAGGCTTTATAGAAATCTGGCATCCTACTGAACGAACTTAAACTGAGAGAGAGCGTGGCGTTCACAGACACCAGAATGAACGACTTCACAGTAACGTTCATCAGGCAGTAATGCGGTACGTTCAGTTCATGTTTGCCCAAAATATGAACGAGTTCATGAACTATCGTTCAATGAACGCATTCAGGCACAACACTGGCAGGAGTATTAGCTTCGAGGTATGGGGAATGGCTGCTAACGTACTTTGCAAAAAACAAATGACTGAGATCATCATGAATTCGGTTATTGTTTATTTGTTGCCTAACGCTTATATATGAGGTGCCGTCTAGTTTGTGTGTGTGTGCTGTGCTCGTCTTATATTTGTGTGTGTGTGCTGTGCTCGTGTCTCATAAGAGTAACGTTATGTGCGTGAGTTCATATACATGTATGTGTGACCACTTAGTATATATGCAAGCGTGTTTCATATGTGTGCGTGAATGAAGTTTGATTTAAGCCTTAAACGGCGCCTCATACTTATACACTGGCCGGGAAGCCGGTCGCGTTCATTCACAACTTGCGCCATGATGTCAGTTTGTAATGATATGCTAAAGCGTTACCTGCGTTGTCAACCCCCCCCCTTCCTGCAACCAATCAATGCGCCCCTCATTTGCATTATTATAATGACCGTCCATGACAGCCAAAATATCGCATCAGATCTCGCGAGACAATAATGCCTACAGAAATAAGGGTCTGAGGAGCTCTGTGTTTATTTTCTTCCACTTTTCTTTTTTAGAAGGGCCTATAAGACTATAATACAGAAGTAGGTATCCAAGGTAATACGAGGGTATGACTCCTTTAAGTCTGACGTCACGTAGCAGCGCTTCCGTGTCCAAACGCTCTATCAGTTACCACGAGAAAACAACAAAAGGTGCTAATATAAACTCACAATGTGATAGAATACTAGCGAAAAAGTTATAATATTAACCTTTAACTCCATACCGAAGTACCAGATAGCCAGACAATGAAAATATAAATATAAAAAAAATATATAAAAATTATTTGTGTTTGGGACGCTGTGAGCACGGAGACTGTAGTGTATATCGTAAGTTTGAAAGCGTTCAACTTAAATTATCAATATGAATAAACAGTGCTCATAAACGGCTGCTGAGGTCATATTCTCAAGTGAAGCGAGTTGAGGCCTGGACCCGGAAACAGCGCTTCTTACGTCATCACTTAACAACCGAATACTTTCACCACCATTAAAAGCCAGCAGGTGCATAAATACACTTTTGTTTACTCCATGTAGTTCTAAGAGCTGAGGTGTACATTGTGATTTTCTGAAATACATTAAGGTAAGTGTGCAAAGGTCTCTCTCACACACACTCTCTCTCTCTTTCTCACACACACACATACACTCCATATAGCTTCATATACAAGTCAGAAACTAAGCTTTTTTTTGCACAGGCCTATCTAAATGGTTAATGGTCCCACCTAGTGATCAACTGCAAAATTAACAAATTTTACCTCTTCCCAAAAGTGAAAACCACCAACAATCAATAATGCATGATTACATGGTGTCATGGCTTTGCAATCAAAAAATGTCGTTATAATGGAAGTCAATGGGGTAAAAACAGCCACCAACAACAAATTAGGGAGAAAAAAATTAAATCTAATGTTGCACAAAAACTAAAAATGCATCAAGCTAATGCATCAAGCCAATGTTGCTACTAATCTTTGACATGCCCAAGACTGTTATAAAAAGTAAAAAAAATATCCAGCCACAATTACTTTTATATTGAAAATAAGTAATTTGGTGTGTGTTTTTTTCCCCCAAATCAGTGACATAATTTATGAACTTGGCAATTAAAGAGTTAAAATCTTGGATTTTTTAAAAACATTTGGTAGTTTTGATGAGGACTGAGGTTGATTAACAGATTTATGCAAAAAAAAAGTAAAAAAAAAAATATGAATCTGATACATTTTTACAGCAGTTTAATTGAGTGGATGTTTTCATCCCGAACAACTCGAAAGGGTAGTGAATTTGAACAATCCACAAGGGATATATATATATATACAATTAATATTTTTTTATGTAAACAGGCTTTAATGTTGTGGCTGATCAGTGTTAACCCTGAACATTGATTAAACCAGACACTGTTGACTCATAATAACCACTTACAGAAAAAATGGTTTCAAATTACTTCACTAAACCTTAATTTGGTGTTAATAGAAAACACAGAAAAATACTCTCAATAGTGCACCAAAATTAATTATAGAAAAGAATACTAATTAGCAAAATACAGCATGGAGTGATGACAAACTTTGTTTCAGTTGCGGAGAAAGACCGGCAAAGGTATTACTAATGCAGCTCAGTTGTGACATTACAAAAGTGCAGACTGAATCAAGTCATGAGTTTATCAGTCAGATGCAGATGCTCTACCTTGTGGCCAGTTGCATAAACTCCTTAGTTAGTCATCCACTTTTTTCTTCAAGACTTCATTATAACTTTTTATTTTGAGTTAAATAAAATGGTATAGTGGACTAATTCAAACCTGAAAAGTAAGACTGATTCCACTTGGTTAACTGCTAGTTAGTCAAAATATTGGAACATAAGCTTATGCAATTGGCCCCTGATTGTACAGACTGAAGTTATGATGGTTTTAAAGAACAATTCTCTTTTAAAATGTTTGATTTTCTATCTCAGATATCAAGTTTTATGTGTATAGACGATATGAGCAGTATCACATGAGTACCCTTGTGATGCAGAACTACTTCCTTTTGCCACAGATTCAAATCTCAGTTTAACAGTTTAACAGCTGATCCAAAGCCTCTGTTACTAATTTGAAAATGTCACTTTAGAACTAATAACAAAGGAATGTTGACTTGCTACATTAAAAGCTTACTGTATTACTGTATTAAAAGCAAAGTATTAGGTGGAAAAGATTATTATTGTCACACCCATGGACGTTTTGTTGTGTTTTCATTCACCATGTGCTCTGTGGGACCTAGTTTTTCCCTCATGTTTGATTGTGTAATTTGGTTCAGGTGTGTCATTTATTATCTTAATTTGCTTTAGTATTAATAGTGTAGTTTCTCCTGTTTTCCCCCGTCCAGTATTTGTGCTGCAGTCGTTGATGTGCTACATGTGTCTACTGCCTGCCTGCCTTTTATTAACTTCTGTGTGGAATAATTAAAGATTATTGAACTACATCTTCTTCATTATACGTGTTTGTTAGACCACATTATGTGACAGTTATGAGAAAGAGATGGTCTGAGCGAGTGTGATTACCTGCACCTGATACAGCATTCATTCTTCAGCTCATCTCATTCACATTAAAACGTTGGTTTGATTATCTGCTGGGGAAAGCGATATCTTTGTCGTACTATCCTTTCATCTGTTAAGGCTGATTTTCAATGATAGTGCTGCTCAGTGCAGTTTTTGGCTGTGTCTTATAAGATGTTTAAAGTAAAAAAAAAAAAAAGAAATTTATTTCCAAAATATTTTTTTTTTGCTGCAGACTCACTCAAAAAATGTGTCTCTTGTCCACATCTAATGGTGGAATAAAGTAACTAAAATAACCATCACAAACACGCATACCAAACCAAATGCTATTATTAAATCAAATAAAGCTTCTCTCAGCATGTGAACAGATGCTGACACCCTGGGGCTCACATCTCCGAAAACATCGGAGTAATTTTTCAAATGGGGTTATCTTTATTAATAACCCACAAATGTGAAGTATAAAATACTATATTTTTGAAAAAAAAATCTTAAAACTACATTCCAATAAAAATAATAATAAATAATAATAATAATTATTTTATAATAATTATTTTAATAATAATATATATTTATAAAATATTTCTCCATATGAATAGAATACAGCATACAATTACAGATACCACTGATTGAAAACCTATGCATTTGGTTGATATACACATACTGTATGACTTCCATGTCTCTTGTTGATCAAGGGTCCATGCAGCAAATAGCCACAAAACAAGATTCAATCTAAAGAAAAGAACATGGAATGCATCCACATGACATACAAATAAAATGAAAGATAAAATAAAATAATATCAAAGGTATATACAGCATACACCATCAAAAGCAACCATAAACCAACAAACAGTGAAAAGGAATAATACTACTACTAATAATAACCACAACAACAAAATCAAAAAGGCTTGGTCATCCAACCCCTCCAACCCCCCCCCCAAAAAAAACCACACTTTGAGATAAATATCACAGGAACAAAGAAATTATGCTGCACCTGGCTGGCATATCCCTAGAATAGGTTATTAATCTGTATATTGGAGAAGGGAAGGAGTTACTGCCTGAAGAGATTTATACTCAGGTGCTTAGAAATGTTTTATTTTCCTACACAATCTAAGAATGGTCCCTAAATATATAAGAAATTGTTAGAGGATCCCTTCATCCTGTGCTTAATTTTTTCTAGCTTAATAAAAATGAAATATATCTTTAGTCCCTGAAAAATGAGTAGGGGGTATGGGCGATTTCCAATTTAGTAAAATTGCCAGATGTGTAACAAAGGCTACAAAATCATTCTTACATTTGGGCATAACCAGAGATGTAGAAAGGATGCCACATTATGCTGTACTAGCCAGAGGTTTAATGTGAATTTTGAGAAGACCAATATTGATGTAAAGATGGGCAGGACCAAAACATGCACAGTGGTTGCAGGAGCCTGATGACAGCGCTCACACGTCTACTTCAGGATTTATTTTAGAAAGTCTAACTTTGGTCCAATGTGTGCGATGACGAATTTTACACTGAATCAAACTATGTCTGACACAGAAGGATGAGGAATGAACACTGCATATAATTTTTTCCCACTGTTCTCCTGAAATATTTTCTCCTAGGTCCTCCTCCCACTGAGATTTAATAAATGCAAATGCAAATTAAATCAAACAGATAGGAAATACACCCTTCATGTTATGGATAGATTTGAGGAGAGAATCAATAGGGGTAACAGTAGGGAGACTGAGGGTCTTTGTCCCGAACAATAATTATTTATAAAATTATAGTGGATTTGGGCGTCCACCATGACACTCGCTGTGAGAAGTGATGCAACCAGTGGAACTGTTCCCGTGTAATATTGGGTGAATATCCACTGTATGGAATGGCCCACTGTATAGCATCTCACTTTTTAAAAGGTAAAATGTGTCTGTTTGAACTGCCCCTTACACTTGTCACTCAAAGGTCAAAAGATGTTGACAAACTAGACACATCATTTTTGATGATTGACATCACAGAGCTAACCTGTATTTTGGTGCAGATGTGTGTGAATGTTATCTTAAAGGAAAAGTTCACCAAACAGTTATCCATAATAATCCATAAAAATGCTTCCTTCAGTGTAAAATTGTCTGAATCAGGCAAGAAATCTGCACAGAAATCTACACTCCAAAACAGTCCAAAACAGATCTAAACAAATATGTGGCTGGATTTTGATGTGAAAGACAACAGGACATGGAGTTTTTCACTGGAAAATGTGTTATTTTGGATTATGGACTCATATTTTGTCCATAAAGTTAAAATGCCTTGATAATGGATCTGCTTCTTACAAGCATACAGCTAAAAGCTTCTCCAGATGTTAACTGATGGACTGGAGTGCTGTGGATTACTTGTGGATTATTGTGATGTTTTAATCAGCTGTTTCGACTCTCATTCTGATGGCACCCATTCACTGCAGAAGATCCATTGCTGAGAAACTGATGGAATGCCATATTTCCCAAATGTGATGAAGAAAAAAACTCATCTACATTAGGAAGAGTATATTTTAAGAAATTGTTCATTTTTGGGTGAACTATTCCATTAATACTAAAAAAGTTGCTTGTGTAAACAGCAAAAGTCAGCCTAACATTTCCTTTGTGAAAGAGAAAACACATCCAGATTTTGACCAACATAAGGTTGAGTAAATGATGACAGAATTTTCTTTTTGGTTTTTGCGTGAATTGTCCCTTTAAGGCTTTCCTCCCCATCATCCTTGAGCCGCGCGTGTCATCTCTCTCTTGTTCCAGGCTGGCGCGGGTGCTTGTGCGGGGAGTAATTTCAGCTTGTGGCGAGTGGACAGTACCTCCACTGGGAGTGCTGGCAATCATGGGGGAAACAATGTTTACATCGATCAGCTGTCAGGAAGATTTATGGCTTCATTTTGCTGTAATAGAGAATTAGTGGGAAGATTATCAGGGACTCAACACTGGCGCATGTTACCTGTGTCTAGGCCAGCAATTTGTCTCCCTGAAGCAGCATAACATTTGTGACAGCACCAGCACTTGCCCTAATTCAATCAAGAGAAAACGTTGGAATTAATTTGTTACAAGAAAATTTAAATATGTTCAGCAGACCGTGGCTGTGGAGCGGAGAGGGAAAACTGCTGATTTATAGTCTGAGCAAAATATCGATCCTCTTCTATCCAGGGCCCTTGTGGAGGGTTTAATGTGTAATAATTTCCAATTTAAAGCTGCTCTCGGAGATCAGCTGGCCTTTGTCAAATGACCTGTTAGGATGGTTATGTTGGTGTTGATCTGTCCCAGCATCTTTAACGCGCCTGACATGGATTTTATTGTGCATCACGCACACCCGCTAGACCTTTAGTGATAAGACACATGTAAGGAAATCAATGCGTGTAACCTGTCCACGCAGTAATTACAAGAGGGCTGAGGTACTTACAGCAGGGAAAGAGAAAGACAATTACGGGATTCTTTCTTTCTTTCTTAAACATTTTATAGCATTAACCGTGATATCGTTAGTCATGCTTTTGCTGTCATGGTAAACCTGTGTTTAATCACACGGACACACACACACACACACACACACACACACACACACACACACACACACACACACAGAGACAGATGGAGAGAAAACCTGCTCTGACCTGTTGGGTTTCTCCTCTCCTGTGTGTCAGTCACTATACACATTAGAAAACACTTCATCATTCTCTCCCTCATTTGATCCATGTTTCCATGTTTTACCCATAACAATGAGAATTTTTCATATTTATACTGAAACACACACACTCTCACCAGGACTCACTGACAGATTGTTGGTTCACTTTCATTCTCTTGTCCTCTTTCCCATATAGCTGATAAAAGCAGAATAACTAACAGTAAATCAGTTCCACGCAGTTGTATATGAATCAACTTTACAGATTACAGAACAGAGTCAGGCACAGTAAAAAGGCAATGCGTATCCATTAGCATGTTGTAATTGGTGCCTTATTAATTTCTCTCATGAATACATTAGGGCTGCATGGGAGACTCAGGCAGGGATGATTTGTTTTAGTATGGGCACAAACATATGAATAAACATTAAATCAGACCAGCAGGGCCAACAAGAGTTTTATATCTATTTATTTATTTTATTGCAGATAATTTCCAGTTGTGGAAGAGACAGAACTTCATGATTCAACAGGAATAATGTGAGCCACACATGCATTTCTTTGTTCCCTGTTCGTATTTTAAGTTACAAACATTCTGTCGTTTGAAAGAGTCAGAAACTATTATCTCTGATATCAAAGATATGTTGAATGTATATAAGCAGTGGCAGATTTAGGTATGCCTGGGGCGACATGGAGTGCATACATTTTTTTAATAAATAAATAATCAATCAGACTGGTATTTTGCACAACTAATTTCTTTTGCTAATTTGCATGCAATGTGGTTGTTGCCAACTCTGCAATTTTGTTACTCAATTTAGCTACTTTTTTGACTCAAGGCACTTTTATATTTTGTGCAAAAGGCACATATTTCCCCTCTAAATTGTACAAAAAACAGAACTGTGGAAACCACTGAACTGCTAGCAAGCCAAGCAGCAAGAGAGGTGCTTAGCAGCACACACATCAAGTGTTAAGAGTTAAGATGCTAGCTGAAATTGCTCAGTTGTTCAATAATATTTGTTCACTTATGCACCTTGTTATTTGCCTATATCTTGTTGATCAGTTAGGGAGCATATTAAATATCCAACAGTACACTGCTTGATTGTTCAGAATGTGTAGTTTTACTGGCTAATATGATAATATATAAAATGTGATGTATAAATGTTCACTAATTCCATGTTTATTTAAAATGGTCAAGAACTGAGAAACCAAAATTTCATTGATCTTTTGACACATAAGAGGTCACTGTACTTATAAAAGCATCCTGTATGTTTCAGAACTCAAAAATGTGTCATTTGTCAAAACATATATTGAAGGCAGTCTGCCAAATCAACAGCTTGTGGAATGTTCTACTTTATGGTGAAATAGAGTGGACAAGCACTGCCTCTGCAGATCAACACCTGCTTCTACAGCACTGCCTATTTAGCCCCACCCACCAATTCTACAGCACTGCCTGTTTAACCCCACCTACCGATTCTACAGCATTGCCTGTTTAGTCCCGGCCACCAATTCACGCATGTAGTGTAAATAAAAAGAGAATGAGAGAGAGAGGCAAATGCAGGTTTTCACAGAAATCAAACGATAAAAGATGCTTTATATACAGTGAATAACTGTGTTCATTATGTGATCACTATTGCCAAACATACCCAACTACTGTATTAGCCAATCATAGCAGTAGGCAATTACTTCAAAGTATACAATCCTCCACACCTATTCACATGGTTCTGAGTGTTTTGATGAGGGGGTCAAAACAGGACAGAAAATAGCCTATTACTTCTAAATAATTATGTTTTTTTATGTAAGAATCTTGATAACATTATAAAGGGACCTCAGAGAACAGAGCAAACTAAAAAATGACAGTGGATGACCCCTTTGAAAAGAAAATGATCTGATCAAAAAAAAAAAAAAAGAGAGAAAATTTCCCTTCTACTAAATATACATCCTGTTTATTTTTTTTAATGACCAAAGTTTTATATGCACGTTTCATACACATATACATATAGCCTACATATACATATACATATACATATTTCATTATAGTTTTCACTAAGATGACTGGTCAGTTTGAAAAATCTCATTGTAGTCTACACAATGACAGATTAGCATCATAGTTATGTAATGACATCATCATGCAATGACATCAAAACATCAATTAGCAACTGACAATTAGTTGGAAACACTGGCAGTCCTTATTCTAGTTTGTGAGCTACTGATTCTACACAAGCAACAGCCCTGGGAAGATCTTCCAGAAGTAAAAAAAAAAAAAAAAAAAAAAAAAAAAAGTACCAGGGTCAGTTGCATAACTTCAGTGCTATTTATAAATCCTCTCCTGTGGCCACATGGGATAGGTGTCCATTAGAAGCACACATCAGAATCCCTGCAGAAGTAGTAGGTTATGCGGGTACTTTAAGCCTTTTTAAATACTGAGAATTTGGACATACTCCTCTTTTAGCACACTGTTGTAGAGAAGTATTCGATTCCATGTGATCACAAGCAGTGATCACATTAAATAACACTCATCTGACAATAGTAATAATGCATCTATAAAATCTATAAAATACAGTTTCACTAACCCCCCCCCCATTTTGTGTTAAATCTTTAAGAATAATAAATGACCAGTCGGCACACTACCAAGGCTGATTCTTATTTGAAGAGCAATAGTTTAATAATCAGGTTCTTTTCTGTATACAGGAAAAGAAAAAAAAATGATACAAAATTTTTTAAAGGTAAGTGGTTGCAAACAATTTATTTTAGCTACATTTAAATAATTTTAAAAAATGTTGCAAGTTAGTCAACTAATTAATTTGTTTATTAAAATGTAACTAAAATACATTGATTGCAACAACTTGACGTAAAAAAGTTAGAAAAATTAAATAATTTTTTTTTCAGTGTCAGAATCTGAAAAAGCTTTATTGCCAAGTATGCTTGCACATACAAGGAATTTGTTTTAGTGACATAGGCTTCCAGTGCATAGAGACAACAACACACAGACGACGACAAAAAAAAAAAAAGAAATTGCAAATAAATAAATTTTCTAAACAGTTGTGCTGTAGATGATAATGGAATAGAATTGAGTAAGATGCAGGGATGTGGTAGGATGGAGGGGTAACAAATAAATATAAGGATATTACACATTTTTATTGCATAAGTGGGGAACATTTAACTGTTCATGAGGTAGATTGGGGGAAGAAACTGGTCTTGTGCCTGACTGTCCTGGTATTTGCGGCTCTGAAGCGCCGGCCAGATGGCAAGAGCTCAAACATGGGGTAACTTGGATGTGAGGGATCCAGAGTGATTTCCTGAGCCCTTTTCCTCACTCTGGATGTATACAGTTCCTGAAGCGTGGGCAGGGGACCACCAATAATCCTTTCAGCAGTCCGAACCATTCTCTGTAGTCTTCTGATGTCCGATTTTGTAGCTGAACCAAACCAGACAGTTATTGAAGTTCACAAGACAGACTCAATGACAGCTGAATAGAACTGTTTCAGAAGCTCCTGTGGCAGGTTAAACTTCCTCAGCTGGTGAAGGAAGTACAACCTTTGTTAATGTGTTATTCTATTTGTGTATTATAATATTTATGCAATTTCGTTTTACTTGTGTGTGTTTTGTGAGTAATACAGTACTAGTGTAATAATTCCATCCATTTTCCAAATCTCTTGTCCCGTATAGAGCTGGACAGTCAGTTTAGCATAGAGTTAATGCAAACACACTCACACAGTTTAGTATCACCAGTTCCCTATCTGTTGGTCACTACAAGTTATGTCTTGATGACATAGGGGGTTCAATTGGGAGCCGAAATCCTCTCTTGGCTGCAGTCGTTACCTGTCCTCTGTTGATGGACATGATTGTTGTCTTCAGTGTCTGGGCATCCAACATGCTGAAGCTGCATTCATGGATGTGATCTTGATTCTCTCTCCTCACGGGTCCCGAGCAGGGGACCACCGGCTAGAGCTCTTGGAGATCTGAGGGTGACAGTGTGAGTTTCTCCGTCAGGAACGTTCCTAAGGACCTCTCACTCCTCACAAAGCAAATGTCCCGTGCAGCTCCCGAATGATTCTGCTGACAACTGTGTCCTGCACTGGTGCCTTTTTTCCCAGAGGTGCAGAAGGAGCGTGCAAAGTCAGAGAAGTTTTATCAGCTTATTAAGGTTATCAGGTACGTCGTCTGACAGCGAGCGACACAATGCCTCCCCATTCTCACCCACGACACACCTTATCGCCAGTGCCCAAGAGATCGTGGCACACATTACGCATACCTTTCCACACATCTCTAGCACGTCCCTACAGGGACATGGGAAGTCCTGCTGTGATGAGCCAGATCGTGATGCCTTCTGTGCCATCCAGCACGACTACCCACTGCTGCACCACCGCGGGGGCATTGATCGTCCCTTTGGTGAAGCCCAAGAAACGCGGTCCTGGATACTGCATCTGCGAGGCTTGAATTGGGCCCTACACAAGCTAACATTCAAGATGTCGACACAGAAACACATCAACAGATGCATCCAGCCCCAGGATTGGTTTGCAACGGTCGACCTGAAGGGTGCTTACTTTCAGGTCTCGATTCTTCCTAGACACAGACCGCTTCTACGGTTTGCATTCGAGGGTCAGGCATGGCATTACAGGGTACTCCCCTTTGGACTGTCCCTGCCCCCCTGTGTCTTTATGAGGGTCGTGGAGGGTGCCCTTGTCCCTCTATGGGAAGTGAGAATCAGGATCCTCAACTACCTCAATGACTGGCTCAGGCTTTGGTCATGAAGCGTGGAGGATTGTATACTTTGGTCAAGTATTTGTGCAATCACAGGGACCTGGTGCTCCAGCAACATAGCCAGTTAGGGCTTCAGGTCAACTGGGAAAAGAGCAAACTCTCCCCGTGCAGAGGATCTCTTTTCTCATTGTGGAGTTAGACTAGGTCAGTATGACAGAGCAGCTCACTATGAGCATGTTCAATCAGTGCTGATCTGCCTGAGTTCCTTCAGAGGCAGTAACATGGTATCTCTGAAACACTTTCAGAGGTTCCTGGGGCATATGACATCCGCAGCCACAGTTATGCCTTCATATCGCTTCATATGAGACTACTTCAAGATTGGTTATACTCCCGAGTTCCGAGATGGACATAGCATCATGCTACAATTCTTGTGACCATCACACTGGAGTGTCGCCGCATATTCAGCCCCTTGACAGACCTTGCCTTTCTATGGGCCGGGGTGCCCTTATAACAAGTGTTGCATGTTGTTGTCTTGACGGATATCTCCAGTATGAGCTGGGGTGCTACATGCTCTGGACAGGGCCTCGACTGCTTTGGCACATCAGCTGCCTAGAGCTGTTGGCAATGAATCTTGCCTTACGGCAGTTCCAGCCACTGCTACAGGACAAGTACATGTTAGTCCGCATGGATAACACTGCAACCGTGTCGTACATAAACCAGCAGGGAGGTCTACGTTCACATCGCATGTCACAGCCAAGTGTGCTGCAATAGTCCTCAAAAGTGAAGCCATTGCATTTTGATTGCCCCCCAAGTAGCTGGTCCCAGTATAGGTCATAAAGCCCACCCTCTCCATGTAATTTAATGAGACGTGAAACAAACTAAATATTTCAATTTCACTTTAAAACTTTGTTTTCAAACATGGTATTTGTCAATTGATGTAGATTTTATCACAATGATGTAAGTTAGGGTGTTTGTTTTTTTTAAATAAGTTTGGTTTTAGTTAGTTATGTGATGCTATAGAAACAGGAGTGTGACGTCATGATTGACAGCTGAGACTGACAGATTTTCTGAGTGAACTGAGGTGCCAACTGACAGGAAGAGATTGGAGTTGTATTTACCTTATTTTAACACAAGCCTCTTATACGAAAAATCAGCAGACAAAAATTAGACAAGTAGGGCAAATTTAAAAAAGGGTCAGGGGCATGTGTCTGCGATTAACTCTGCAGGAGTTTGGGTGTGAAAAGGCTCCACTTCACTCTCTTCTGGGCAGACTCTCGTCCAAAGTTCGTTACTGTGCAAATTGTGGTCCAAAATAAGTGCAATATGGCTGTGCCCTATTGGGACAATAGCAGCATCACTTTTCCTCAATGGAAGTGAATGAAGGTGCGTCATCCATCTTTTTTACAGTCTATGGTCACAGCTCGCCTTATCCTCTGAAGCCAGATGTAGCTCAAGTTACTGGGCTCCATCCACATTCCGGGGGAGCTCAATCGTGCAGCCGACATGCTCTCACGTCAGCTAACGTTCCCCAGGCAATGGCAAATCCATCCACAGACAGCACGACTGATCCGGAGTTGGTTCGGGGATGCCCAGGTAGACCTGTTTGCTTCCCATGAGTCCTCCCTCTGCCAGCTGTATTTCTCCCTGACCGAGGCCCCCCTAAGCAAGGACGCACTGGCACACAGCTGGCCTCGGGCTCTACACAAGTATGCATTTCCCCCAGTGAGACTTCTCAAACAGAAACTGTGTAAGGTAAGGGAGGATGAGGAACAGGTCTTGCTGGTTGCACCGTACTGGCCCACCCGACCTGGATTTCGGCTCTGCTCTGAAGTGGAGTCTGTTCGTGAACTGGAATTCTTCTTACAGAGAAGACCCCTGAAGATGCACAACTGGAGTAGTGCTTTCTTTCCTGCAAGAAAGGTTGGAGTGTAAGCTTTCACCCTCCACCTTGAAAGTGTATGTGGCTGCTTTTTCAGCACATCATGATGCAGTGGATGGCCGGTCCCTGGAAAAGCACAATCTCATTGTCAGGTTCCTGAGGGGTGCCAGAAGGTTAAATCTTCGCTGGACTCAGTTGACCTTAAATTCCTGTCTGCTAAGACAGTGCTCCTGACCACAGTCACTTACATGAAGAGGGTCGGGGACCTCCAAGCATTTTCAATGAAAAAAAGAGTGCCTTCTGTCTGGGCCGGCCTACTTTCACATTGTTCTGGGACCCTGGCCTGAATATGTGCCCAAGGTTCCCACCATGCCCTTACACGATTAGGTGGTTAACCTGCAAGCACTACCCTTGGAGGAGGCAGATCCAGCTTTGGCATTGCGTTGTCCTGTAATAGCCTTAACCTGTTAGCCTACACCCCGACGCAGGTGTCCTCAACGCCCTTCAACTCACACGTGTCAGTGTTTATGAATAGATTAAATGAAACGGGACAAATTTAATCTTTACAAACTATATATCATTATAAAGGTCTAAGCCTCAAGCATCGACGACAGTTCACTGTTTTTCAATGGAAAACTTATAAGACTGTATTTGCTACATTTGTGTAAGCAGTACACATAAAAACATGACTAATGGAAATGCAGTACATACCAGATCCGTCGTAATAACGAGTCATAAACACATCCACAGCTGTAAATCCCGGTTTAGTTAGCAAGGTAAGGGTGCATTGAAAAACATCTCATGGAGCACGTTTGGTCCAAGGAAGCAATAATGTTGTAATATGGATCATAATTCCTTTGTTTACGTTTCAGTTCTTCAGCGACAGAACTTTTTCTGTCCGTTATGGAATAACTCAAACAGAATGAGACGATCCACCGGAAAAAAGAATGAATGAAAGATAGGCGAAAGATAGTTGTGGCGAGTGGGGCGGGGCCGAGGGACGTGGGAACAAGGAGGGAGGCTGGCAATGATTGGGAAATCAGTGACACCTGCGACCCACTCGCCACAATAGTATATTTGAATTGGCACTCTCTCGTGAAGTCTCGTGACGCGCTTTGACGCACCTGTCAGCTGATGGAAGCGGAACTTATAGCGATCGCCTTTTTCTTTGTTTGTTTTATTTTTCAACAGTTTTTATATATGTGAGAGTGTGTTTTATGTTGAATGTATCTGCATGATTACCATCTGTTTGAGTGCAAATCAGCCCAAATCAGCTCGCTATTACTGTATGATCACGGCTATCAAAGTGAATGCGTCTATATGAATAGAGAGAGTGGATTATTTACTTTATGGTGCATTTGTGTTATAACCATCTGTATAAGTGGCCATCAGCACATCAGCACTTATTTGCATTATAATGCATTGTTACTGTGCATTTCTAGCAATCTCAGGATTTTATGAAATTGGAATACAAAGTTAAATCTTTTTTTATTTTTATTATTATTCTTATTTTTCTTACTCAAATTATTCTTATTGTATTTTTCTAGTGCTCAAATAAATCACTTATATGAAGGTTTTGTCTAGTGTTTTATAATTGAAAACTATGCAGTGGTATGTTTAATGACTAAATAGCTTGTAGAAGCATTCAATACAGTTGGTAAATATTTTTTATATGTGTGTGTGTGTGTGTGTGTGGGGGGGGGGGGGGGGGTTTAGATATAGTCTCATAAAAATATTGGGGGGGGGGGGGGGGTGTAGACATAGTCTCATAAAAATTTTTGCAGGAGCCACATTTTTTATGATATCTTATTCAGATTTGAAATAGAAACTCATGAGTCATGTGACTTTCAACCCATTAGTTTTCTAGATTGCTCCAGGACTGATTTCATGTATTTTTATATCAAATATTTCTATAACTTTTAATATTTTTGAGCATTATCAAATATAGTTGATAAAAAGTAAAGCCCAAAGGGTCTTCTTTCCAAAGACACAAAATTATGTTTGTAACACACTGAAGTAGGAAACTGTTACAATTATAAGTTAGGTAGAGCACTTTCAACTTTCAGTCCCATAATGGGGGGTCAGGTTAACAGGTTAAGCATATATTTGTACCGCACCCAGAGCTTCAGAAGCTAGTGGATGCCATCGCCTTGGCCTACTAATCCCAAAAACAGAGAAACAAATTGAGACACAATTAGCATAGCTGCTGTTCCAACCAAGAAAAATTAAAGACTATTAGTGCGCATTTGATCAGATATAACTGCAGTACAAGATTATTTTTAATCGTCTTTAATCTAGATTAATCTAGTGTCTTTGATCTAGATTTAAACAGAGATAGTGTGTGAACCCCGAACATGATCAGGAAAGAGTATTCCAGAGTTTGGGAGCCAAATGCGAAAAAGCTCTGCTTCCTTTAGTGGAATTTGCTATCGTAGGTACTACCAAAAGTCCAGAGTTTTGCGACCTTATAATCAAATTTTTTTTACCTGCATTTTGGACTACCTGTAGCTTGTTTATTGAAGATGCAGGAAAACCACCTAGAAGTGCATTACAATAGTACTGTCTAGAGATCATGAATGCATGAACTAGCTTTTCTGCAACATATATGTCTTTATTGCTTCTTTATGATATTATATTTTTTGTATATACAGTATATTTATATCATTTTAAATGTTATGGTTATTTATTTGTGTTGTTTCAAATATCTAAAATAAAAGTCACATTTTTTTAATGCCCATGGTACCATGCAAGCGTGAACTGCCACTTTATGCAAGACTGTAAACATTCTGTGCAATATTTTCCAGGCTTCACACTCCCACACATATAATACTCTATCACATAAAAACAAGACAATATAACCCTCAGCCACACACATTTAAAGTCCTACACATACAGGGCTGATGTTCATTTTGAATGCCTCATGTTAGGAAGATACTTGGGAAGTTTTTTTCAACAGCATGAATTATTACAGCAAAAAAAAAAAAAAAGGAAAAAAAAGGGAAAAAAAACCCCTTACATTTGCATATAATAAATTATTTTAAAAGCATGATTTAAGTGTACTTAAATGATGTCTTCTGAATGTCTTATAAAAGCATATGCCAAATATATGTTTGCATGAACCCAAAAATGTTGTTCCAAACCTGTGTGACTCTATTTCTTCTGTTAGAATGACATGAGGATGTATAAATATGACAGTGTTTTCACTTTTGGATAAACTACTTTAATTTCTGGAAGAAGCCCTTATCAGTCCACCAGAGAAGTGCTCAAATTTAGCCACGATCTTCACATCATAATGCATCAAATGACAGGAACAGACGAGAGCGTAACATAAGATTGTCCATTAAATGCATAAGAGCTATTATAAGGGTTTATAATAGCTTTTACGGTTTACTAAATCCAAACAGAAATCTAACCCAATACTCTTGTTGCTCGTTTCACCATAGAAGTGATTTTACCAGTGGGATATTTTGCCTGTGATTTATTTTTCTTTTCTTTTTTTTTTAAGAAAAGCACAGCCATGGTGGAAAACATTTGGTAGTTATTTCATAAGTGTTTTCTTTCACTCATCCGGGGAAAGCCTGACAGGTGAGTTATTAGATTGTCCCCCACACTGATATACATATTAATTTATGCCACGACTGCTTGTGTCATTTAAATATATGCCTAGAGATGAAAGCGTCCTCAATAATTGCCTTAAAGTAGAAACAAAGAACTTCTTGTGAAGGGGAAAATTATGCTCTCTTATATTTGTTTTGTGAGAATTAGTACATCTAGTCATACAATTTAAATGGTTATACATATTGCGTACATTCTTCATTATATTATATCATTGTATTGTATTGGGTTAGCCATAATTTGCCAGAAAAAATCATCTAGTGTCTGTAAATATTCTATATAGAGGAAACTTATTACTGCAACTATCTTCAACTAATTTCCACCTGAAACCAATGATGCTTTAAGCTGATACTTCACAAGCATTTCTTCTCCCCCCTTAAATGAGATATTAATATAAACTAGACATTAACATTCCTGAAGTTTAGCACTGAACAGCTGCAAGAAATAAAGCTCTGATTCTAAGTAATGATACCTATTAACAGCATGATGCACAGAAGACTGATGACTAATTCTG
Source organism: Carassius carassius (assembly GCF_963082965.1). Lineage (NCBI taxonomy): Eukaryota > Metazoa > Chordata > Actinopteri > Cypriniformes > Cyprinidae > Carassius > Carassius carassius. Next base: position 29,334,096 of record NC_081782.1, on the reverse strand, counting down.
ATGATGGAAAATCTAACTAGATACTCCTACAACAATAAACAGTTGATGACTACAATAGACCAGATTTAATCAAATATCACCACAACATCTATCAGTGCAAAAAAACAAAAAAAAAACCCTTGATTGATTTTAATGTGGTTGTGAAATCTAGTGGTCCTGTTTTTCTTTGTGAGCATCTCTACAATGATATAATGAAGTGATTTCCTCAGGAGTCTGTTCTTTCACATATTTATCTCTTAATTTGTATTCTCTTTGGAATATTATGAGAGATTGTTATTTAAAAACTTGCAATTTGAACCCGTTTTAAAAATGGTTAAAAAGTTTTCAGTTATTAGTTGAAAATGGAATAAAAGCCTATAAAAGTTAAAATGGTAATAGGATTATTGAAGTAGAAAAAAGAGGTGGGATTTGATATAATCCATAAGGAACTAAAAGAAAATCATAAGGGTCAAAATTCACTAAATTATTTATTTATTTTTCTTCTTTCCCTGCAATAATTCATTCACAACAAGACACCAGGAAAATTTATTAAGAAAGTAGATTGGGGCTTCTGATTTAATATTGACTTTAAAGGAACACTCCACCTTTTTTTTTTTTTTAAAGGCTAATTTTCCAACTCCCCTAGAGTTAAACAGTTGAGTTTTAACTATTTTTATCCACTTAGCCAATCTCCGGGTGTGTTGATAGTACTTGTAGCTTAGCTTAGCATAGATCATTGAAAAGTGACGGAAAATGAAAAGTTGTGATTTTTAGCAACAGGGGCAGTGATATTACGCAGCACCTGAAAATAGTCCCTCATGTGATATTACTGCGCCTACTGCACTCATGGTATGGAAGCAAAGTTCCTTGATTATTACGCCAGAATGAAAGTATAGTTCCTAGCCATATCTGCCTAGAAAATCGCAACTTTTCATTTTCCGTCAGTCTTAGTAAATTATGTAACTAAAGAAGAGTCAAGTTTTAATAGGAAAAAATATTTTTAAACGAGATGCTAACTGTCTAATCAGATTCAATGATTTATGCTAAGCTAAGCTAAATGTCATGAATCCGGACTACGAACTTCTGTTTGTTCACCACCAGAGGTCATTATCCACCACACAGACTCTCACACTACACACTATACCCGGACTACATATCCCATGATCCATTGCACTAATGACACACAGCTGCAATCAATCAGACTCCCTATATAACTCCTGTTCAGTTCCTGCTCAGATCGCTGAGTATTGTTTAGCATTTATCGCAGTCATAGCTGATAGCTACTTTATGGAGCCAGTTCCTAGTCTAGTTCTTAGTTCATTTATTTTCTTAGTCTAGTCTCGTTGTGTTCCCTGATTTCCTGGTTTCTGATTCTTGTCTGTTTTTCCTGGATTTACCCATTTGCCAATTTGTGTTTGCTCCTCGCTTGGTCTATTGCTCATGTTCACGGATTACCCCTTTTGTCAAGCCACCCGGATGTTGTTAGCCGATTGAAGACCCATGCTTGCCCTAGTCAAGTCAAGTCACCTTTAGCGCTTTAAACAAAATACATTGCGTCAAAGCAACTGAACAACATTCATTAGGAAAACAGTGTGTCAATAATGCAAAATGATAGTTAAAGGCAGTTCATCATTGAATTCAGTGATGTCATCTCTGTTCAGTTAAATAGTGTCTGTGCATTTATTTGCAATCAAGTCAACGATATCGCTGTAGATGAAGTGACCCCAACTAAGCAAGCCAGAGGCGACAGCGGCAAGGAACCGAAACTCCATCGGTGACAGAATGGAGAAAAAAAACCTTTGGAGAAACCAGGCTCAGTTGGGGGGCCAGTTCTCCTCTGACCAGACGAAACCAGTAATTCAATTCCAGGCTGCAGCAAAGTCAGATTGTGCAGAAGAATCATCTGTTTCCTGTGGTATTGTCCTGGTGGTCCTCTGAGACAAGGTCTTTACAGGGGATCTGTATCTGGGGCTCTAGTTGTCCTGGTCTCGGCTGTCTTTCAGGGCAGTAGAGGTCCTTTCTAGGTGCTGATCCACCATCTAGTCTGGATACGTACTGGATCCGGGTGACTGCAGTGACCCTCTGATCTGGATACAGACTGGATCTGGTGGCTACGGTGACCTCGGAATAAGAGAGAAACAGACAAATATTAGTGTAGATGCCATTCTTCTAATGATGTAGCAAGTACATAGGGTGTTATGGGAAGTGTTTCCGGTTCCGGTTAACCTAATTAATGCAGCCTAAAAATCCTTTAACGGATTTGGATATTAAAAGCATATTAGTATGTTATGTGTAAGCCAGGTTAAAGAGATGGGTCTTTAATCTAGATTTAAACTGCAAGAGTGTGTCTGCCTCCCGAACAATGTTAGGTAGGTTATTCCAGAGTTTAGGAGCCAAATAGGAAAAGGATCTGCCGTCCGCAGTTGATTTTGATATTCTAGGTATTATCAAATTGCCTGAGTTTTGAGAATGTAGCGGACGTAGAGGATAATAATGTAAAAGAAGCTCATTCAAATACTGAGGTGCAAAACCATTCAGGGCTTTATAAGTAATAAGCAATATTTTAAAATCTATACGATGTTTGATAGGGAGCCAGTGCAGTGTTGACAGGACCGGGCTAATATGGTCATACTTCCTGGTTCTAGTAAGAACTCTTGCTGCTGCATTTTGGACTAGCTGTAGTATAAAAACATATGCTGCATTGTAGCTGTAGCTGTGAACAACCACAATAAAGCATTACAATAATCTAACCTTGAGGTCATAAATGCATGGATTAACATTTCTGCATTTGACATTGAGAGCATAGGCCGTAATTTAGATATATTTTTGAGATGGAAAAATGCAGTTTTACAAATGCTAGAAACGTGGCTTTCTAGGGAAAGATTGCCTAACTGATGACGAAGAATTGACAGAGCAAACATCAAGTCTTAGACAGTGTTCTAGGTTATTACAAGCAGAGTTTTTAGGTCCTATAATTAACACCTCTGTTTTTTCAGAATTTAGCAGTAAGAAATTACTTGTCATCCAGTTTTTTATATCGACTATGCATTCCATTAGTTTTTTCAAATTGGTGTGTTTCACCGGGCCGCGAAGAAATATAGAGCGGAGTTTCCTGATGATATCTCCCAAGGGTAACATATAAAGCGTGAAGAGTAGCGGCCCTAGTACTGAGCCTTGAGGTACTCCATACTGCACTTGTGATCGATATGATACATCTTCATTCACTGCTACGAACTGATGGCGGTCATATAAGTACGATTTAAACCATGCTAATGCACTTCCATTAATGCCAACAAAGTGTTCAAGTCTATGCAAAAGAATGTTGTGGTCAATAGTGTCAAACGCAGCACTAAGATCCAATAAAACTAATAGAGAGATACAACCACGATCAGATGATAAGAGCAGATAATTTGTAACTCTAAGGAGAGCAGTCTCAGTACTATGATACGGTCTAAATCCTGACTGGAAATCCTCACATATACCATTTTTCTCTAAGAAGGAATATAATTGTGAGGATACCACCTTTTCTAGTATCTTGGACAGAAAAGGGAGATTCGAGATTGGTCTATAATTAACTAGTTCTTTGGGGTCAGGTTGTGTTTTTTTGATGAGAGGCTTAATAACAGCCAATTTGAAGGTTTTGGGGACATATCCTAATGACAATGAGGAATTAATAATAGTCAGAAGAGGATCTATGACCCTAGGACTACTCTTGTGTTTTGCCCATGCCATACCTGTTTGCTACTGTTTCGATCCTGCCTGTGTTTATACCTTGTTTATTAATAAAAGCTCGCAGCCACTCGCCTCACGTCTCTGTCACACCATGACACTAAAAGTGCTACTGCCAGACCCGGAGATTGGCTGAATGGATTCAAAAACAGTAAAACTCAACTGTTTAACTGTTTAAATTAGCCTATTTTCAAAAAATTGCAGTGTTCTTTTAAGGCTTTCAGTGGGTTTGTATTTACATGTGCACACACACACACACATACAAACAAACACGCACACGCAAACACAAACACACGCACACACAGTCTCCAAACAATGTGCAACAAGCATCATTTGTCTTTCTTGAACTGTTGGTGTCTCCACCGAAGACACTGTTCTGCAACAGATAGCAGCTCATCAACAATAACGTTTCATCATAAAAAAAGACATACAACTTTCAACAAGTGGAAAAAGACTGCATTACCTTTGACTGAGTTTGTGATGTCTGTTTATTTTATACTTTTTCTCATCACACAGCTGCTTCTCATATTTAAACAGTTAACCGTCCTCAATACAAACACAGCTTGTCCAATATATACCGTCATTTGAACAGCAATTGTCTCTTGGTTGATTGACAACTATAGGTAACAAAATATGTATTTAAATATTTTATATATATATATATATATAATATTTAAGGCTCATTGCACACACCTCAGGGTTCAACGCAGGCGAGGAGATCTCGGAGAAGGGATCGCTAGAGATACCCAGGAGATACGATGGAGAAACACTGGAGAAACTCAGAAGTCTAGGAGAATGGATCAATAAGAGGTAAGTAGCGAGGTTAGTAGGGAGTCAATGCAGGTAGCTAAGCAACAGGAATGGTTCCGCTTCATAGCTACGAGATCGGACAAACTGGGTGACTGAGGTGTGTGCTTTTATGTGGAGGTGAGCTGATGGGATGATTGTGAACGGGTGCTGGTAATTAGTATTCTGGTGAGGGAGTGCGCTTGTGACAGTACCCCCTCCTCCAGGGCCCGCTCCTGAGGGCCGAACACCCCGACAATGTGGTGGTCTCCCTCTGCCCCGAGTAGCTGGACGGTCCGGATGGGCCGTGTGGAATTCTTCTAGGAGTGTGGGGTCAAGAATATCGTCTCTTGGGACCCAGGATCGCTCTTCCAGGCCATATCATTCCCAGTCGCCTAGTTACTCCATTCTAAAACCACGCCGCCGGGATTCCAGAATTTCCCTGACCTTATAGATGGATCTTTCCTCCAGAAGTAATGGGAGAGGTTGCTCCTCTGTCCGGTCAGGCTCTGTGGAGACAGGAGGGTGGAAAGGTTTTAGCAGAGATACATGGAAGAGATAAGTGGGGTGAATTCTATATTGTGGAGGGAGTTGGAGCTTGAAGGTGACAGGATTGATCTGTTCCAAGATTGTGAAGAGGAATCTGGGATTAAGTTTCCGGCAGGGCAGGCACAGTCTGATGTCTCGGGACAACCATACCTTCTGCCCAGGTTGGTAGGTCGGAGTAGGTGCCCTACGAAGGTCAGTTGCCATCTTCTGTCTGCACACTGCCCATTGGAGATGGTGGTGAGCCTCATCCCAGACTCTCTCGCTCTCCCGGAACCAGTAATCTACAGCAGGAACATCAGAGGGGTCCCCTGACCAGGGGAAGAGAGGGGGCTGGTAACTGAGTACGCATTGGTGTCCTGGTGGCTATGGCAGAAGGTCCTGAGAAAACATACTATCTCCTGTATCTTCCACTGATGGACGCAGATCTGTCATAAAGTCCACTCCTAAGTGTGACCAGGGACGGTTGGGAATGGGTAATGGATGAACTTTACCAACTGGGAGATGACGGGGACTCTTTGATATGGCGCACTCGGTACATCCCTGGACAAATCTTCTGACGTCTCCTGCCATGTTGGGCCACCAGAAGCGGTCTTTGAGCAGCGAGAGAGTTGCATCAGCCCCAGGGTGGCCAGTGCCTAAGGATGTATGGGTGGTTAGAATGAGAGCAGTGCGTTGGGTACGTGGGACATACCAACATCCTGGGGGACAGCCCGGCGGAGCAGCAGGAAGGACTTCTGCGGCGACTGGTGGTGAGGACCATTGCAATTTTGCTGGCAATAAGTTGAGTGGGTATTATATTTTCAGGCTCATTCGTACCGTCTTCGGGGCCATGGAGTCGATAAAGGGCATCGGCCTTCATGTTTCGAGGACCGGGTCTGTATAGATTGAGAAATTTAATCTGGTAAAGAAGAGTGCCCATCTGGCTTGGCGGGGATTCAGACGTTTGGCTTCCCTAAGGTATTGTAAATTCTTATGGTCTGTGAGGACGGTGAATGGATGAGCTGCGCCCTCTAGTCAGTGTCGCCACTCTTCTAGCGCTAATTTGATGGCCAGTAGTTCACGGTTTCCAATGTCGTAGTTTCTCTCCACCGGGCTGAGCTTCCTTGAGAAGAAGGCAAATGGATGGAGTCGAGGAGGGGAGCCCTGCCGCTGGGAGAGGACCGCTAGCACTCCGGTGGTGGAGGCATCCACTTTAACGACGAAGGTGAGTTCCGGATCTGGATGTACTAGGAGGGGAGAGGTTGTGAAAGCTTGTTTCAGGGTGGTGAAGGCTTCGGTGGCAGCTGGAGTCCAGGACAGAGACTTGGGTTTGTTACGGAGGAGATTGGTCATGGGACTAGTGATGGTGCTGTAATTCTTGATGAATCAACGGTAGAAACTGGCGAAACCTAGGAAGCGCTGGAGTTCCTTGATGGTAGATGGTTGTGGCCAGGAGGTGATTGCTTCAATCTTCCCCTCGTCCATGTGGATTCCAGTTTCATTGATTATATAGCCCAGGAACTGAACAGAGGATTGATGAAACGTAAATTTTTTTGGCCTTAAGGTAGAGCTGGAATTGTCGGAGTTTGGAGAGGATGGTCCTTACATGCATGCGATGTTCAGCAAGGCTCCGGGAGAAGATGAGGATGTCGTCAATATACACGATCACAAAGTGGTTGAGATACTCCCGGACGACTGTGTGCATGAAGTCTTGAAAGATGGAAGGGGCATTGACTAGGCCATACGGCATGACCCGGTATTCGTAGTAGCCAGTAGGGATCACGAATGCCATTTTCCAATTGTCTCCTTTGCAAATGCGGATGAGATTATATGTACTGCATAGGTCTAGCTTGGTGAATACGGTGACTCCTCTGAGCTGTTCCAGGGCGGCAGGGACGAGGGGAAGAGGATAACGGAACTTGACTGTAATCTGATTTAGTGCGCAGTAATCTATGCAGGGCCGCAAGCCTCCCTCCTTCTCCACCACGAAGAAAAATCTGGAAGTGGCAGGGGAGTTGGATGGAATGATGTAGCCTTGCTTGAGAGCTTCCTTCACATACTCCTCCTTGGCCTTCTGTTCCGGTAAGGAGACGGGATAGATTTTCCGATGAGGCACTATCGGATATTTCACAATCGCACAATCACAGGGGCGGTGAAGAAGCTTTGTGAGGGCAGAAGACATTGTGGAATTCTTTGTAACAGGAGGGAATGTTTATGGAACGTTTTTTTCTAATGGGCTTTCAATGGAGGTGGTATTAAGGGGTAGGATCTGAGGAGATGGTTTCGTTTGAGCTGGAAGATTGGGGAAACATTCAATTCAATTCAAGTTTATTTGTATAGCGCTTTTTACAATACAAATCGTTACAAAGCAACTTTACAGAAAATTATGTTTCTACAATATTTAGTAGTAGCTAGTAGTTTGTGCACGTTTGACAGGATTTTAGAAAAAATAAAAAATAATAATAATAATACAAGACGTAGTCAGCTAGACGATGAACTATCAATATTATTAATTAAAAGTAATTATATGATGCAGTTACACATGTAGCAATAATTGTTAGTTCTGTTTTTTGATTCAAGGTTAGGATCATCTGGGGTCCTCTGAGGGTCAGCATCATCTCTTCTCAGGTGTTCTGGATCCAGACTGGAGCTTGTGTAAATCCTAGTTACCACGGGATGTAAATCCCGTGGCAAAATATAGAAACAAAATAGAGACATCATTAGCATAGCTGCTGATCCAACAAATTAAAATTAGTTTAACCCAAGCTAAAGAATAAAAATGCAGATGCAACTACACTCACAATTTAAGAGATACATTATTCGAATGCTTGGCGAAAGAGATGCGTTTTTAATCTAGATTTAAACAGAGAGAGTGTGTCTGAACCCCGAACATTATCAGGAAGGCTATTCCAGAGTTTGGGAGCCAAATGTGAAAAAGCTCTACCTCCTTTAGTGGACTTTGCTATCCTAGGAACTACCAAAAGTCCAGCGTTTTGTGACCTTAGGGTGCGTGATGGGTTGTAGCGTGGTAGAAGAATAGTTAGGTACGCAGGAGCTAAACCATTTAGGGCCTTATAGGTAAGTAATGATAATTTGTAACTGATACGGAACTTAATAGGTAGCCAGTGCAGAGACTGTAAAATTGGGGTAATATGATCATATTTTCTTGACCTCGTAAGGACTCTAGCTGCTGCATTTTGGACTACCTGTAGCTTGTTTATTGACGAAGCAGGACAACCACCTAGAAGTGCATCACAATAGTCCAGTCTAGAGGTCATGAATGCATGAACTAGCTTTTCTGCATCAGAAACAGATAACATGTTTCGTAGCTTGGCAATGTTTCTAAGATGGAAGAATGCAGTTTTTGTAACATTGGAAATATGATTTTCAAAAGACAAATTGCTGTCCAATATAGCACCCAGATTTCTGACTGTAGAGGAAGTAACAGTACATCTGTCTAGCTGCAGATTGTAATCTACAAGATTCTGTGTGGTGTTTTTTGGTCCAATAATTAATATCTCTGTCTTATCCGAATTTAATTGGAGAAAATTTATTTGTCATCCAATCTTTTACATTTTTAACACACTCTGTTAGCTTAGATAATTGGGAAGTTTCATCTGGTCTCGTTGAGATATATAGCTGAGTATCATCAGCATAACAGTGGAAGCTAATTCCGTATTTTCTAATAATATTACCAAGGGGCAACATGTATATTGAAAATAGAAGGGGACCTAGGACGGATCCTTGTGGCACTCCATATTTTACTGATGATAAATGAGATGACACCCCATTTAAGTAAACAAAATGGTAGCGATCGGACAGGTAGGATCTAAACCATCTTAGAGCCTGCCCTTGAATACCTGTATAGTTTTGTAATCGATCTATGAGTATGTCATGATCTATGGTGTCGAACGCAGCACTAAGATCAAGTAAGACTAGAAATGAGATGCAGCCTTGATCTGACGTAAGGAGCAGGTCATTTGTAATTTTAACAAGTGCAGTTTCTGTGCTATGGTGGGGCCTAAAACCTGACTGAAATTCTTCATACAGATCATTTTTATGCAGGAAGGTGCTCAATTGAGCAGACACAACTTTTTCTAAAATTTTTGACATAAATGGAAGATTTGAAATAGGCCTATAATTTGCCAGTACACTAGGATCTAGTTTTGGTTTCTTAATAAGAGGCTTGATAACCGCCAGCTTGAATGGTTTTGGGACGTGACCTAAAGATAACGACGAGTTAATGATATTGAGAAGCGGTTCTTTTCGGCTACAGGTAACAGCTCTTTTAGTAATTTAGTGGGTACAGGATCTAATAAACATGTTGTTGGTTTAGATACAGTGATAAGTTTATTTAGCTCTTCCTGTCCTATATTTGTAAAGCACTGCAGTTTATCTTTGGGTGCGATGGATGAAACTGAAGTGTTAGACGCTGTAGAATCTACATTCACTATTGTATTTCTAATGTTATCTATTTTATCAGTGAAGAAATTCATAAAGTCATTACTATTTAACGTTTGTTGGAATATTTGAATCAGGTGGCGTCTGGTAATTTGTTAATTTAGCCACTGTGCTAAATAAAAACCTTGGATTGTTTTGGTTATTTTCAATGAGTTTGTGGATATGCTCTGCCCTAGCAGTTTTTAGAGCCTGTCTATAGCTGGACATACTGTTTTTCCATGCAATTCTAAAAACTTCCAAGTTAGTTTTTCTCCATTTGCGTTCAAGACTACGAGTTACTTTCTTGAGAGAGTGAGTATTACTGTTATTCCATGGCACAGTACGTTTTTCTTTAACCTTTTTCAATTTGATGGGGGCAACAGCTTCTAATGTATTAGAGAAAATAGTGCCCATGATGTCAGTAATTTCGTCTAATTCATGTGTATTTTTGGGTACAAATAGCAGTTGAGATATATCGGGCAGGTTATTTGCGAATCTTTCTTTGGTGGCTGGAACAATAGTTCTGCCCAGACGGTAACGCTGAGACATATAGTTAATATCAGTTATACGCAGCATGCATGATACAAGGAAATGGTCTGTAATATCATCACTTTGGGGTACAATATCTATAGCAGTAAGATCGATTCCATGCGATATAATTAGATCTAGTGTATGATTAAAACGATGAGTGGGCCCGGTGACATTTTGCTTGACTCCAAAGGAGTTTATTAGGTCAGTAAACGCAAGGAAACATGAAGGGAAACACTGGTGACCCCACCATATGATCTCACCAGATGACCAGAAGAGGATTGGGTTATGCTGCACCAGCCATGGACGACCCAGAATAATATCGGCTGTTGAGCCTTCGAGGACTAGGAGATTGATGGATTCTGTGTGCAGAACGCCAGGTGTTAATTTGACTGGACCCATACTTAACTGGACGTGCCTTCAGCTCAATGGTTTGCCTGTGACAATTTGGTAGGTGTTTTCTGTGTTGGAGGTCGGTAGGTGGAGCTGATGGCAGAGGTTTCCCGAGATGAAGTTTCCGGCTGACCCAGAGTCAAGGAGGGTGGTAACTGGAAGAGTGATGTGGGCAGCAGTAAGTTGGGCAGTAGTGGTGAGTGGATTTATTTTAATAGGTGTTAGTCTTAAGAAACTCACCACTGGTCGAGGAGGATGAAGGGGACAGGTTAGGATGCCCACTCGTGCCATAGTATAGGCATAAGTCTTGGGTCATCCACCTTTGACGTTCTTTGAGTGTCAAGCGGTTGAAGTCAGTTTCATGGGGAATCTGGGTATCGGTTCGGTGGTAACGTGATGTTGGGCTGGTTGGTGAGCACTCCTGGAGACAAGATTGTATGTGATTTGAACATCTGGTGGCTTGCTGGATAAAACTTTCAAGGCCTTGGGAATCATTGAATGTCGCCAGTTGGAGGCAGAGTCTGGGTTCTAAACCTTGGCGGAAGGCGGTGATCAATGATGCCTTGTTCCATCCACTGGCTGCCTCAAGGGTTCTGAACTGTAGGGTATACTCATGCATAGACATTTTGCCTTGTTTAAAATGGTAAAGTTGCTCACCGATTGATGAATCGCCTTTAGCGGTACTAAGTCAGTGACTAAGTACTATGACTTACTAAGTCATAAGTCTGGGTTGCGGAGCCAGCTTGCAATCAGATGATTTCGGCCCACCGGAGTGCGGGACCTGTGAGAGACAAAATGACAAAGGCATTTTTGAGTGTTTAGAGGGAAATAATTGAGGCTGGGTGTGAATGGCGAGAGAGCATTGGAGAAGGAACCCGTTGCATACCTCTGCTGCGCCTGCGAAGGGCGCTGGTCTGGCGACTGGGCTTGAATAGTAGAGTAGAGTGTTGTGATGGTTGAGGCCAGGCCGGGGAGACTGGCAGCGGGATGGTAGGTTGCAGCACTCGCCTTAGCGAATCTACCAGCTCCTGGACAGGATGGGGAATCGAGTATTTCCAGAGCCGCCGGTGGGGTGACCAGGATTGTAGGCTCGTTGCACACACCTCAGGGTTCGATGCAGGAGAGGAGATCTCGGAGAAGGGATCGCTGGAGATACTCGGGAGAGATGATGGAGGAACATTGGAGAAACTCAGGAGTCTAGGAGAATGAATCAATAAGAGGTAAGTAGCGAGGTTCTTAGGGAGTCAATGCAGGTAGCTAAGCAACAGGAATGGTTCCGCTTTGCAGCTACGAGATCGGACAAACTGGATGACTGAGGTGTGTGATTTTATGTGGAGGTGAGCTGATGGGATGATTGTGAACAGGTGCTGGTAATTAGTATTCTGGTGAGGGAGTGATCTGTGAGTGGCTGAGTGATGAACCTGACCGACTTGTGATATATATATATATATATATATATATATACAGTACAGACCAAAAGTTTGGACACACCTTCTCATTCAAAGAGTTTTTTTTTATTTTCATGACAATGAAAATTGTAGAGTCACACTGAAGGCATCAAGGGCTATTTGACCAAGAAAGAGAGTGATGGGGTGCTGCGCCAGATGACCTGGCCTCCACAGTCACCGGACCTGAACCCAATCGACATGGTTTAGGGGTGAGCTGGACCGCAGACAGAAGGCAAAAGGGCCAATAAGTGCTAAACATCTCTCGGGGAACTCCTTCAAGACTGCTGGAAGACCATTTCAGGTGACTACCTCTTGAAGCTCATCAAGAGAATGCCAAGAGTGTGCAAAGCAGTAATCAAAGCAAAAGGTGGCTACTTTGAAGAACCTAGAATATGACATATTTTCAGTTTTTTCACACTTTTTGTTTTGTATATAATTCCACATGTGTTAATTCATAGTTTTGATGCCTTCAGTGTGAATCTTAAATTTTCATAGTCATGAAAATAAAGAAAACTCTTTGAATGAGAAGGTGTGTCCAAACTTTTGGTCTGTACTTTATATATATATATACTCACCTGCCACTTAATTATGTACACCTGTTCAATTGCTTGGTACACAAATTGCTAATCAGCCAATCACATGGCAGCAACTCAATGCATTTAGGAATCTAGTTGTGGTGAAGACGACTTGCTGAATTTCAAACCGAGCATCAGAATGGGGAACAAATGGGATTTAAGTGACTTTGAATGTGGAATGGTTGGTAGTGCCAAAAATTGCTGATGTACTGGGATTTGCATGCACAACCATCTCTAGGGTTTACAGAGAATGGTCAGAAAAAGAGAAAATATCCAGTGAGCTGCAGTTGTGTGAACGAAAATGCCTTTTTGATGTCAGAGGTCAGAAGCAGAAGACCACACCGGGTGCCGCTCTTGTCAGCTAAGTTCAGGGAACGGAGACTACATTTCGCACAGGGTCACCAAAATTGGACAATAGAAGATTGGAAAAACGTTACCTGGTCTGATGAGTCTCAATTTCTGCTGCGACATTCAGATAGTAGGGTCAGAATTTGGCATAAAGAACATGAAAGTATGGATCCATCCTGCTTTATATCAACGGTTCAGGCTGGTGGTGGTGGTGTAATGGTGTGGGGGATATTTGGCACACTTTGGGCCTCTTAGTACCATTTGAGTATTGTTTAAACGTCACAGCCTACCTGAGTATTTTTGCTGACCATGCCCATCCCTTTATGACTACAGTGTACCCATCTTCTGATGGGTACTTCCAGCAGGATAATGCACCATGTCACAAAGCTCAAATCATCTCAGACATGTTTCTTGAATGAGTTCACTTTACTCAAATCGCCTCCACAGTCAACAGATCTCAAGCCAATAGAGCAGCTTTGGGATGTGGTGGAACAGGAGATTCACATCATGGATGTGCAACCAACAAATCTGCAGCAACTGCGTGATGCTATCATATCAATATGGACCAAAATCTCCAACACCTTATTTGAATCTATTCTGCAAAGAATCAAGGCAGTTCTGAAGTCAAAACAGGGTCCAACCCGGTATTAGCCTCAAATCAGCCATCACCTGCAATGACCTTTAAGACGCAGAAAGCATTTTATAAATAAATAAATGCCACTTTTATTATATGGGTGTTATCTATTGCCGACATAAAAACACCACAGACATAAAGTTATGTCTTAAAATCTAATAATTTCATAAAATTGCATGTTAAATTAAATATCTGATTAATCTTTGTTTAATCTTTATTTGTGTTACAAATATTCTATTGTTGCAATTCCATATAGAATACCCCTCTGATGTATGATGGTAACATGCAGATTGAGTTAAAACCTCATACACAGAACTAAATTGTCACTTTTAATTGTTTTCACCTTACAAAATACAAATATGCAAACATTTTATGATCCATTTGGTATTTAAAATGAATTTCAACTGTTGTAAGGTCGGGGGACACCAGTTGCCATAGTAAATGAAATATTATCCATACCATTAACTTCATCTTGCCTTTAGTCCTGGCAAACACCCAACTGTTGGGGTGAGTTTTGCACAGGCAAGTACTCAGATTCCCTTCAGGAAATCTTAAAATCCAGTTTGGTATATTGTTTGAAATGTGATATTTAAATTTTTATGGTAATTGCCTGACTGGCTACACCAAGAGGTCGTGTTAATAAGAAATCCTTTAACAGGTTTTCTGAGCATGCAAATATTATTTGTTACCATAGTAGCCAGATCTTCTATTTTTTTCAATGTTACCTGACATAAATACGCGTGGACAAATGATGGAAGCTTGAAATTTCATGTCAAATTGAACAGACAGCTCTGAATATAAATCTTTATTTTAGGATTACTGTTTCACAAAATGTGAAGAGTTTTGAGAATTTAAGTAAAGGACTTTGGTTCACAGAATTAAATTAAGTGTGTTGATCAAAAAAATAATGAGCACAGAGTATACATTCTCTATAACAGGTTTTCAAACTTTTGGATCCATTGCAGTGGATAAAAATGTCCAAATAATAACTATATCAGCAATTATATGCTTAGTTTAATTTGTGCTCTTAGATTCCATTGGGTCTTGGGTTCTTGTAGAATTTTTAAGAATTTTTCTGGACTTTGTTTTAATGGTTAAAATGCTTTGTGGAAAAATCAAAAAGTATGTCTAATTATTTGAAATAATCAAACGTATTCAGTTTAACAACAATTTATATAAAAATATATTTTTAGGGCAAAATTATTGTATTTTATTTTATTATTTTTATTTATTTGTTTATGTTTTGTCATATTCAGTGTTTTCTTTTCACATTTGTTCTGGATTCGGTTTTAATATTTCATCAAATATAAAAGTATGTGCAATCAATTGAATTTATAAAACATTAACAACTTAATATTTTATTAAAATGTTTACAATAATATGGCAATATTATTTTTTTCCGGAAATTATGTGTTGCCTCTTAATATTTTTGGATTTATGATTTGAAGGCACAAAACAATAACAATTAAATCTTTTAAATTTATTCAAACGAAAATGTAACAATTCCTTTAAAAAGAAAAAGAAAATGGCAGTTGAAGTGCGATTATTCTTTAATAAAGTTTAAATATTTGTATTATTATTTTTACTTTGAAATGTACACTCTACTGTACAATAGTAATAAAATTATTTCACAATTTCAAGTTAAAACTGAAATCTTGTTTTGATGGGTTGTCGTGAAGACTTATATACTGTAATATATGTGATGATTGTTTATAAGAAGGATGTACTTCTGTCTGGATGCAGAAATATTAGTTATCTTAGGAGCTCTTAGTATTACTTGTATTTATTGTAGATACACCACCCAATCATACACAACACAGATGAACACATATGTGAAACCCACACAACAATGACATCAGATTCTGAGACACACTGGAGTTCAGGCAGCTGTGCTTTTCTGGATGTTCATCTGCTCACACTTCCAGTGAGGTGGGCAGAAGTAATGGAGTCAAGGGATGCATTTAAGACACATTAAGTCTTAGAAAACCCTCTATTTTTCTACCTCCACATTCTATAGCAGAGATTTCACACACGTGTTTCCGCAGCTTGGGAGAACCATCAAACACACCCGGCTCTAACCGGGAATACAGCCAAAAGTTGTGACAGAATACAATTCAATTAAGAGTTGGATTGCTCTCTATGGGCCAGAAGTGCTGCTATTAACCTCGGCTGGATGTCTGGGTCTTAGGACAGTTAGTAAGGTATAAACATGACTTGACACCATAAAATATAAAACTGCAACATAAAATGAAGTTTTCCGACTGGACAACTAAATCCATTTTTATAGTACAAATACATTACAGAAAAGGTGTCTTGATACACATGCATAATGCACAAATCCAGTAAATGTATTTCAATATGAATCACAATGAATAGAAATACACAGTTGCAAGTTCAAATAAACACATGCTTAAAAAATGAGACACTGCTAAAAAGTCATAATCTGATGCCCAGTGTAACATCTGCATCCTGAAGCAAAACCAAGTTTTTGTGCTTTCATGTTTCACCCCCGACTACAAATGTATTAGTTGTGTTTTTTTGTTTCTTCTGAAGGTTATTGAATCATTCACTCAACCGATTTGTTCAAAAAGACTGGTTGGTTAGAAACAGGACACCACTAGTGTGTTGTTTGGAGAGCCACAAAAAGTTAATTTTGCATTGATTCCAATTAAGCAGATTAGTATTAGTTTCCATAATATTTTATTATTACTTGTTTAAAAAAATGCTTATCAACTATCACTTTCATCCAAAGCAACTTACAAAAAAGGAACATAATAGGAATGCAGTTCCTCACAGGGCCAACAATATTGATTAAAGTCAGCATAAAACAGAAACTCCATTTGTGTTTTCTTCCCTATTGTGGTGTATATCTGAGTGAAACCGCATCTGGAACTAGAAGAAATGTAGGCCGGGATTTGATTTAGTCTACTGGGATTTGATTGAATGGTTGTCATTTGCTAATTGCTGCGATCTGGTGTGAGTGACAGTTTGCTGGAGGAGAGGAAAATCATCCCACACGTCATCAGAGAATGGGGGAGGGACAATAGTGCTTTTGATTAAAGATTATGATGTGCAAGGATAAATGATTTACAACACTCAAATATTAAATTGAATCCCCCCAAAAATGTAATAATAATAATAATAATAATTCACGGTGACTTTAATCATGATGAAAGTTATTACCTAATAATATCTTATGTTATTAAGATATTCAGGCTTGAAGGTATTCAAGGTGTAATGAAAATATAAATAATAAAAAATAATACTTTATATTTATTGGTTGCACCACAAGACAGACAGAAAAAAGAAAACAACATTAACAAAACAGATATAACTGAGCTATAGCAAGATCTTGAGGAAAATGTGCTCTTCATTTAGGTGTATGAATGAAATTTTGAAGTAATTTACATGAAAAAAAAAAAACCTGACATTAAAATGTGTTAGTTTAAATAAAAACTTTAAAAAGTAAAGGTTCTGAAACATTGAAGGATATGAGGATTTCATTATAAAAATAAAAAAAAAACTGGTGGACACCAAACTTAATATATAATATTACCCATCTGAATAAAACCATGTTATAACAATAGATGGGAAAAAAATCAGCCAGCTTTTTTTTTGTTGTTGTATTATTACTGTGCTGTTTTACCCCAAATACTGCATTTACATATTCTTCAGTTACTGGAAAAATTGCTGATATAATTAGTTTGAACGGAACTTATTAACAAGACTTTTGTCTCAAAACACTGTATATTTAGTCATTTTATCTAGTCTCATTTGCATTATGACATTAGGGTAAAAAATATTAGATCAAATTAAAATGTAATCAAAATGTAGTGGTTAAAAGGGGAATAAATTCAAATGCACCTTTAGGCCCATTGTACAACCTCAATTCCAGAGAAGTTGGGACAGACATTTTGTAGAATGCAATAAAATCAAGAATCTGTTAATTCTCTTTTAACTTTTATTTAATTGACAAAAGCACAAAGAAATGGATTCCAAAGTTTTCACTGACCAACGGAAATGTATTTTGTAAATATGAACAAATATTGATTTTGATGGATGCAACACACTCCAAAAACATTAGGACAGAGTCACGTTTAACACGGTGTCATAAGAGCAGTTCTTTTAATTACAAGGTTTAATTGTTAAGGAATTGAGGATACTAATTGTTCTGCAAGCACAATTTGTGTCCAGTCTCATTTGATACAAGACTTCAGAAGCTCAGCAGTCTGTGATCATTGTTGTCTGATTCTCCTTTTAATGACTGGTCATAAATTTACAATTAGAGACCGATCTGGACTGATCTAGCACACTCACTCTGTCTCTACGAAACCACGTTGTTGTAGCACATGCAGAATGAGCCGGCATTGTCTTGATCTAATAACCATGGACTTACCATGAAAGACAAACATCTTGATGGAAGTATATGTCTCTGTACAATCCCAGTATATGACTTCATGTCAATAATACCACAACACATAAGCCAGTCACCCATGCTGTATGCACTAATGCACTCATATACCACGACAGGTGTTTACTTTGGCTTCTGATGAAAGTCTTGATGGTCCCTCTGGTCTTTAGGACTGAGAACTCCAAATCTATTTTTCACAGAAACAAGTTGAAATGTGGACTCATCTGAGTACAGCACACATTTCCACACATTTCTTTCTGAATATTTGAGATGAGCTCTGGCCCAGAGATTGATGTATAGCTTTCTCCTAGAGTAACAGAGATTCAGGTTGCATTTCTTAATGCAGCAGTAGACTGTGGTAAATGACAGTGGTTTTCTGAAGTACTCCTGAGCACATGTGGCTATATTTAACACTGCACCATAAGGTTTCTTATGCAATGTCATCTGAGGGGTCAAAGGTCAGGCACATTCAACTGAGCTTTCCTGCCCTGCTCTAAATGTACTGTGATTTCTATGGATTCCCATGGATCTTTTCACAATATTATGTATGGTACTTGGTGAAAAACCTAAATTCTTTGCAATTCTGAATTGCAAAATGTGATTTTTTTTATTTATTTGATACTTCTCTAGTGAAATTTGCCACAAAAATGTTGTGAGCCATGATCCAGCTTTGCTTCCAAAGACTGAGATACTCCTTTTATACACAAACATGATGGGCCCTATTTAAACGATCCAGACGCAAAGTATAAAGCACACGGCGCAGGAGCACTCAGGGCGTGTCCAAATCCACTTTTGCTATTTTACCAATGTGAACGGTTTCAAAACAGGTTAACGTAGATATTCTATAACCTTTTTACTTTTATTTTGCCTCTGTCCCAACATTTTTGGAGTGTGTTGCAACCGTCAAAAACAACATTTGTTACTATTTACAAAACTTTTCTTTGTACTTTTGTTAATTAAATAAAAGTTAAAGAGAATTAACAAATCACAACATTACATTTCTGAGAATTTGGATACAGTATGATTTAAACTAGATTTAAAAAAAATAAGTATTTTTCTTTATAATAGGCACACTTTATCATTGACACTATGAATATGACACATCAAACTGGCTGTCTTTGCAATCTCTCAGTCTTGTTGGCTTATGTAGTAACGTCATATTTTTCAGTTTTTGGATGTCTTCTGTCCTTCAGCCCAGAAACTTTATTTACATGTAATCTCTGTCCTGTGACAGAGCTAGAGAGGAAAGTGACTGTCTGCAGGATGTAGCGTGGAGGCTGGAGACAAATTAATTGTCTTGTTTGGGTGATGGTAATTTGACAGGCATTAGAGGAGTGACGCAGGGGCAGCGGCGGGTGAACAGGCACGTGTGTGTGTTGTGTTAAAGGTTCTTCTCTTTAAGCGCTTTCAGCCGGCCCCTCCTCCCTCTTTTCATTAGTGGAGTCAGAGAAACGCTGGAGCGAGGCACAATTGAGGAACACTTAGTGGAGGTGTGAGAGACGAGATGTGAGTGTGTGTGTGTGTGTGTGTGTGTGCGTGCGTGTGCACGAGGAGTGGAATGTGTTTCTTCTCGGTTTGACATTTGTTTCAGTCCCTCTCCATGTTTCATTATATGAATTGCTTTTGCTATGTCTTTACATATTAAAGAAATTATACAAAATTAAATATAATGAAATTATAAAATGTGTATTCTATCATGGCAATGACAGCATATTAGGCTGTATTTCATTAATACTTTTGGAAAGTTTTCATGTCCTGATGATGATATGATTTTCATAGAACCTAACTTAAAATCACAGTTTACTGTATTAATATGAAGGAATGATTTGTAGAAAATTGCAAAATTCAAAATACAAGTAAAACACCTGTAAATAATTAACATGAAAAATGTCTGTAAAGCTTTTATAAATTTTTATTTCAATTTTAGATTTGGTTATTTAAATGCATCAAGTTAAAATAAATTATAATGAAAAATACATTGTTCAGTTAATTTCAGTTAAAATGTATTTTAAAAAGTAAAGAATATGTATTTTTTCTTTAATGGCTTTAATTTAACATTACTACATAACGTTGCCTTATGCACTTTTTTTTTTTTTTTAAGTATGTGAACCAGTTATACAGTCTCGTCATACAAGTTCGCAGATTAGAGTTGACTAAACTTAAACTTTCACACACAACAGAATGCAAAAATTCTTCACACAGGCTTGTACTTCTGGTTCCCTGTTTTAGCATAAATGGAATTCAATTAATGAATAAATCTAGTGCAGAATTATTCAAGCTTTTTAACATGAGGGGACAAAACTCAATATAGTTTGGTGGACCAAATCAAATGTCATCATGCGCCAAATTTGGCCCTCAGGCCCTGGTTTGGGCTTTTGTGGTCTAGTGTGGCCGACCGTACAATTGCAACTGTAGACTGTAGATGCTTAAAGGCAGATCGGAGCCTAAACAGGTCTGAGTAAAGATGCCTTCTCGCTCTCAGGTGCTCGCTGTTTGTTTTCACCTCTGTCTTTCCTCCGTTACACACGCACACACACACACACACACACACACAGCTCTCTCCTCTTGTGTTGTTGCTGCGTTCAGCCACGCTACACGGACGACCTTAATTTGACAGTGTCACGAAGATCTGTATTCATCTGTGCACTCTTTTCATAATCCAATCCTCCTCTCCAACATGCAATTAGTGCCCCCTTGCTGCCAAAAACGCCCCCTCCCCCCGACCCGAGCCGAGCCGGCACGCACGATGAGATTGTTACAGCTTTCCCTGTGCCTTTCGTTTAGAGCCCGTGTCCTGTAATGAATATGTACATTAAGGACCCGAGCCAAGGAGGGGTCACATGCAATCAACCTTGAATTCAATTATGGCATTCAAGGTTAATGACTGTGCGCAGTGGTCAGAGGCGAGCGCCACACCAGCG
The DNA here is from genome assembly GCF_963082965.1 of Carassius carassius. Taxonomy (NCBI): domain Eukaryota; kingdom Metazoa; phylum Chordata; class Actinopteri; order Cypriniformes; family Cyprinidae; genus Carassius; species Carassius carassius. The sequence continues at coordinate 29,313,376 of NC_081782.1, read as the reverse complement.
ATTATATTCAGCCCGGCTGAATTCACAATGCAGAGAGAGAGACAGCAAGGGTCCCCAAGGGATGTGGGAATTGTGCAGTGGGAGAGGAAGGAGAAGTGGAGGGAGTCGTGTGTAAAGAGATGGAGAGATAGACAGAGCCATGTCACGACGTTGCTTCTCGATTACATTGAGTTCTCCCGGGCAAATCAGATTGCAAGAAAGGTTAAGCAGCCCCCCCTCCCACTCTACCTCTGCCCCGTCACCGTCATTCCTTTCTCTTCTTCTTCCTCGCTCGTTCTCTCTCTCTCTCTCCCCTGGTTGCTGTAATATGATTAGTCTACATAAAGACGTGTCTGGAGTGTAATTCAGTGCTCACTAATGAGACGCTTGTGTGAACCGGGCTCATCCATATCCCCAAGGCGTCTCCCACTCACCTGCTGCTGGAGAAACCGAGAGAGAGAGAGAGAGATAGAGAGAGAAGGGGGAGGGGAGAGACAGAAGGAATAAAAGAAAATACTCTGGCAAATTAAATATTGAAAAGTTTTATAAGTGTTATGCAGAATTCTGACCTTACATCTTGAATGTTTGTGAGTGAGCGCATGAAGTGGTCTGGCTGTTTGTAGAGAGCAGGTTGGAGGCCCATCTGGACACTTGCTTTTTTTTACAGACAGAAGTGACATTCTACGGGACATCATGGTTTGATACATACTTGTAACTTTCATTGCAATATTAGTTTCTTAGACAGCACTGTGCCAATGAACTACTGCATCATAAATGTGTACACATCAAAACATTTACTTATGGTTCACATCTTATCCTAAGAATAGGTATTTGTCAATGAAGTTTGGCGACTTTTTTTCTTTCACCATCAGAACCTATTAACTGTGGTGTACCTCAGGGTTCTGTTATTGGGCCTATTTTGTTTTCTTTGTATAATCTGCCCCTGGGTTTGATTTATTTTTTTATTTTTTACATATGGCATGTCCTACCATTTTCATGCTGACAAAACACACATTTTTCTTTTCCCTTTGAGAATAATTTTTATGAGAGAATTGTGTTTGTAAGTCACTTTAGGCATGCATAGAAGAGATGGATGGCACTTAATCTGGTTCAGTTGAACCAGGAACCGAGACAGAGATTATTATTTTTGCTAGAGGATACCTTTACTTATTTAGGTCCATGGTCGGCTTACCTTCAAGACTAATTTAGCAATCTGGGGTTTGTGTTTGACCCAGAACTGAGATTTGACAAGCATACTGGTGCTGTGGGGTTGTTTTTTACAGATCAGGTGTCTTGCTGGATTAAAATCAGTTCTTTCAACCAAAGACCTAGAGAAGGTCACAAGGTCCTGCTGTATGTTTTTAATGCATTGCATGGAATGACTCCTCCATATGTGACATCTAGGTATTTAAGATAATCTAATAAACTGCTTCTCACTGTCGAACAGGCTCATTTTAAGTATTGAGGAGACCGGGCCTTTGCTGCTGCAGGTCCAAGACCTGCCACATGAAATTGGATTGGTCACATCTATTAGCTTTTTTAAAGTTTGCATTAAACTATACCTCTTTTCATTTTGCCTTTCTAGTGTTGATATCCTTGTTTGGTTATTTTCTTTTATGTTTTATTGTACTCTATGTATCTGTATGTTTATTGTACAACACTTTGTTCCGTATGTGTAGTTTTAAAGTGCTTTATAAAGAAATGAATAAATGGATGAATGAAAAGGATTACAACAGCGTAAAAATGTCTTATGGCAGCAATTATATCACTCATATTGCACAAAATTAGGGCTACGGATTGAAGAAGCCGTTAAACCCCAAAGTGTTCAACTTTGGCACACAAAAAATAAAAATAAAGTTTTAACTACAATTAAATTTAATAAAAATAAAAAAATAAATTACAATTAAAAATAAACTGAGGCCATATGTAGGAAACCAGAATAGAGAACAACAGTCAGGTTCTGGAAGTAAAATACATTTTCTCCACTGGGAAACTGATTTTTAACAATAACTGATAAACCTTCAAAAACAGATCTGTTGTGAGTGTAAAGGGAGTTATTTTTTTTATTAATTTAATTTATTTTATTATTATTATTTATTTTATTTTTTTAGCAAGTATGCTACCTCCCCTACTGCCCCGCCACCTTCCATTGCTTGCACAACAAAAAAGTCACTAGCTTTCAAACACACCCGCACACCTTCATACACATCTATCTGAACAGGTAATAACTGCAGGAATGTTATAGATGTCATAAAACACCGGAGATGCTGATGCTTCTTGTTCACATCTCACTGGTCATAAATGTCTGCAGAATAAGAAGGATGAAAAATTCACCCCGCGTTTGATCTTCCACCACCCCTAGCAGAGGCCACTCAAATCTAGCTAAGACCTCAAAACATATTTCATTCTTTGTTATCAACAAGAAGAAATGCATTAAACATTACATTACACCAGGTATACCCAAACTGGGCTTAATGATAGAACTGCAGGGGGTTCGTGAGATTTTTTTTAATTAAAATTACTCAAAACAATCAAAATTAAATGACTTGAATAGAATTGAATAGAAACATTTTATTAGTTTACCTGCATGTCTTCGTGAGCATTAACTGATATCATAGAATTGTGAACATGAAAATGTGTTGATAAATTATTGAAGTATTGACTTAAGACCTCAGGGGTTTTCAGGTGAATGGTTAGGGTTAGGGGTGTTCCTGCATCCCAAGTGAAAAATAAATACAAAAGTATTTAAAATACATTTATTTCATGCTAAGTACACTACAAATACATTTACATATTTATGTACTCAATAAAAATACCCTGCGATTGTACTTTTTTAGTGTACTAAACTGGTATACTTAAAGTAAATACTAAATCTCAATAACTTATTTTGTACTTAATGCTCTTTAATTGTGCAGAAGTTTTGCTGAAGTACAACTAAAGATATACTGAAATATATTTGATTGTGCTGAAGTGGGACTATTGCTAGGATACTTTAGGTGTTCATTAAATATCTTGACTTCATCAGTAGTGACATTAAAACACACTTTAGGCTGAATATCAACAAATGTGCATTGTGCACAAGTAGTACTCCAAATAGAGTTTAATTATAATTCTTATATCAGTAAGTCTCAGGCGATATGTCGGTAAATATGTTAATAGATTTGAACAATACTTAAAATGAATTAGATTTATTTTAAATATATTATTATTATTATTATTTTTATTAAATTTTTTACTAGGCAAATAATTAACATGAAAGTAGCAAAGACCAAACAACCAAAGTAAAAAAAAAAGACTTCTAGATCTTTGCATAGGCAATTTCAATTTATTTCAAATGTATGTATATGACCATGTGAATATAATCAAAGCTAGACAATAAGAAAAAATGTAAAAGAGAGAGAGAAAAAAAGAATTACGGAGAATCAACACATGCTGAATAATTTACTGCCTTTGTGTGAATAATATGTAATCACAAAATCCATAAAAAGTAACTATAACCTGTAATCTGATTACAGGTATTTCAAAATGTAATATAATCTTATTACAAGTACTTTATTTCTGGAATGTGATTACATAATCCGGATTACATGCAATCACTTACTGCCCAGAACTGACTACTGAAAATGGATGATAGTGCACAGGTTTCCTGCTGATGGCATCCATTGCCAAATGTGCATCTGAGAAACACTGTGGCGTTAAGTGCATGGATTGATATAAGAGAAATGGTACAGTAACAGCTGGCTCCATTCTCTCTGGGTCAACAGAGGAGCTTCTGTGTGTGTGGATGGTAAATATCTCTGCACCACTCTGTAAATCAAGCTCCATGGCCCTGCCGTGCAGATCAGCTGCCCTGCTAATGGAAGGTTAAGCACTTTGCAATGAAACAATTACTGCCAACACATACTGTCTGGCTATTACTGATGGGGAGATGGTGTCTGTGTGGATCTGTGTCCGCCGCGCTCAACCCGTGTCTTTTTCAGAGGAGGTGGCTGATTTCTATCGGTGCTCTGTTAATGCTATCATGCAAATGCTGTTCATCCCAATCATGTGGTTTCTTCATTTCGTGCATTTTATGTAAATCTTTTCATTATCCTGTGATGTGCAGGTAAGTCAAACGCCATTATGTGCATGCATACGTCTGACATATAGCTAAGCAGACCGGAGAGAAAGCCCTAGAGAAAACTGGAGTAAAGAGCCAAATGTAATATTGGCAATCTCCAGAGATTACGGGGCATTTGTCAGTGTGCGATGCCACCTGACAGGGCGCTTTTGTTGCTTCTAATGACATCTCCATCAGTGCACGCGTGCGTCCTATCCATCACCAGCCCAAATGGGCTATTTCATTTTAGGATCATGAAATAAAAAAGTTCTCTCTCCCTCACACACACCAATGAAAGAAGAAATATAAAATTTTCAACCAAAATGTATGGAAATTCAAGGCAATATATTCTTTGCTCCACCGGCTGGGTGATGAATTTAACGGAGTCCTGAAGTGTAAAGAGAGTTTTATAAGGGTTTTATGAGGGTTTGTTTTATAATGCGAGCAGACTAACATATCTGTTCTCATTGGGAACGTAAGCAGATAAAGGAGAACTAACTCTTCACAATTTTCCTTCATAACCCATTCGGTGTTATTACTGCGCTGCTTTATTTGTTATTGGAAGAATAGCATTTGTTTTGGTGAAGTGTCAAGCTTGTGAGGCCCAAACGGCAGGGTCCAGCTCTTAATGGGCTGTTCCCATGTGTCAGAATCATCCATTTCTCTCTCTTTCCACCCCCACTCAGTCACAACAAAACAACATTAATTCCTGTCATTTATTGCCAAGCCACATCAAGGCTGGATTAATTCAGATAACATGCCAATGCTGAGAGGTATTGGTATTCCAATCAATGTGCTGATTCTCACGGAAAAGGCTATTATTCAGGGCTGATTCCCTCTATTTACAAGCCCCATCTTGATTTCTTGTGATATTGATTATGTGTTGCTCTCGAATAGCTGTTAAATTGCTTGGGAAGCAAACAATCACAGGTGTAAATAAAGATGATAATAGCGAGTCAGCGCAGCTACCTTTGAGTCTTCAGCACTCATTAACCCAGAACACTTCGAAGCAAAAACACCAAGCCTGAACTCAAGACAGCGACAGGCACAGATGTTATTCTTGCAGTTGTAATAACAAAAAGGTCAGACTTTGAAATTCCCCAAATTAATCACAGCGCATTGCAGACTACACAACAACAGTCAAAGAGATTAACATTGAACCTTATTCACATTAAAAAAGGTAGATCAAACAATCAAGGAGAACAGAAAACATTTCATTTTGGGTTTGTCATTTATAAAAATCATTCAAATATATTTTTTAATATTTAAATATTAAATATTATATAATATATTAAATATTTGAATAAAAAAAATATATATACACACACAAAAAGCTAAATAGCTACAAAAAACGTATATGTTAAAATATGTTTTAAAATATATTTATGCACATATTTTATCTACCAATATATTTTTGACCATTTTAAAAATACATTTATACATATGTAAAAAAAAAATATATATATATATATATATATACACACACACTTCGGGACTATTCTTGAAAATATAGTCCAAAAAAATCCATTCACACATCAAACCTGAAGAAAAGCTTGATTTGTTTTTCATAACACATGAACATACAGCCCATTTTAATAAACTTAAGAACAATTTAAAATTCTCAAATGCAATATTTCAATATATATATAAAATGTAACCTTTTTAAATCATAACAAATCTAGTCTTGATCTCTAGTAGGCCATCCACCTCGTATTAAGCCTAAATGTAGGCTACTGTAAGATCGGAAATGTATTTTCTTGCCACTGAAATACATTTTGGACAACGATGGTTCAACTAAATTTTCTATTTCAAATATATATTTAATTGAGCTTCACTGTTTGCAACGTATATTTAACATATATTTAAAAGAAATGTTGGCCACAAAAACAAACAAACAAACAAACAAACAAAAACATATATATATATATATATATATATATATACTGCTTTTACATATTAAAAAAAAGCTTCGCTCAGACAAACTATTAGTTAAGCCTTTCCGGTTTGAACCCAAGCTTGCTGCTAAATTTCTTAAGACAATGAGAGCGAGCACATAATAAAGGGAAGTGTGTTAATTGTTGCTATTCTGAGAAACCCAAAGCAGTAACTTCAGTCCATTCACACTCTAAGAGAGAGAGAGAGAGATTTATTGTTCTGTACTCACAGTGACAGGAAATACACATTTCCCTCCTGGGGCTAAATATTTGTCTTGTCTGGTCAGTCGATACTATGGACCCACTCAGGAGGAAACGGCAAAAAATGGACTCTCGGTGCAGCCAAGCTCTGTTCCTGCAACACTGCCTCTCCCTGACGCCCATATCTGATTAGCTGACTGCAGAGGCCTATCAGGCCGATGACAGGTCATTTCCCATCATGCCACGCTGGCAGGACCATGTCATTTCCAAGGGGAAGCAGATGAGTGACAGCTGGGTGTAGGCTGTGCCCAGGGCCCTAATTGAGTAGGGTGCGTGTGGATCGGTGCGTTTGCATGCCGGGTGTGTGCGCATGTGTTCGCACTTTATTCACTCATGCCACAGGAAGAGCAGATAAAACACGCACATTGTCTGGAACCCAAACAACCCTTGTACCGATGCATTACTGTCAGTGCATTACACATGCATTTGTTCTAAACATTTACAATTGCAGATCACTTAGCATGCTACACTTAAAAGCAAATATTTGCTAATTATATTCTTTTGTTTAATTTCAATTCATATATTAAATGCTGGGGTCCTGGATTAGAGGTTACATTGTGTAGAGATTATCTTAATTATTTTGAGGTAACTTGAACCTAAAAATGTGCTTCAACTGGTAACATCTAAACTAATTGATTTTATTCAAATATTTTTTTTATTTAACATTATTGAATCCATCTAAATATACTAGGTTACATCAACAAAACTAAATTTAAATGTGATGTAGAAAAAGCTCCTTATCATAAAAGTTTGCACTTTTGGTCAATAAATGTCTTTACAACTAAAGATGATCTCTTTTTGACAAGTCAGTAAATAGATACATAAATAAATGACCAGAACAAGTAAGAACATTGTTTTTAGTATTGTTTTTTTTTTTTTAACTACAGTATGTTAGAGCAGATTCACATACACATTTAACTACATAAATCTAAAAATAAAAGTGAAATCTCTGAATAAATATTTAACCTATAATTTTCTGTGTTTGGTTTTTAAGGAAACAAATTTAATTAGCCCACTCACTATTTTAGGCATGTCTTCTGGGTATTCCTTATTGACTTTGGTTGTTAAGTTAGTATGAATTATTAATAATATTCAGCATATTATGTCTTTTTTGAGAAAAGGAAGACATGTACATGTAGGCATCTTTAGTGATTCATTGTGTTGAGAGCTCAAAAATCAGATATGTAGAGCTGAATTAACACAAATTTAGTGTTACACAAACCTTTGGATGCCTATAAATATCTATTGTTGGGACTCCTGGAAATGTTTAAAACCAGCTAAACAGATTTTATCAGGTCAGATGGTCCATGTGCAATCCGTGGGCAGTCCAGCCGTCTCTGAGACTTCCTGAGGTCTACCTCAGAGTAAAATACATGGAGAAAGATAGAGACATTCAACAGGATGAAGGAGAAGAAATAGAGCTGCACACGCACTTAAAGTGAGCACAAACCAATGAACCAAGGGATACAGTGGAAAACTGCTGATATCTGTCTCAATTTCTGTCCCTTGCTCTCTTGTCTGTCTCCAGAGCCATCAATGAATCATTGGTTTTCCATATTAGACATGCTTTATTAGATTACTAAACAACCAGATGAGGTGGTAATTATAGCCTTGCTCGTCAGGAATGTGTCTGTTCATTGATCATCTATACTGATAGAAGGCCTTCCTGTACATACGGTGACCCAATCCCCAAAAGACCAGCCTCATCCAGCCAAAGTCCTAAAACAATGTATTGACACTCATCAGTGGGGCGATTGACCCCCTCTTCTGTCTTCCCTGAAAATTACTCCATTAAGCCATCCATTCATACAAGAACAAGAATCCCTCCTGTCCAGCCAAACATCTATATATTCATGTGTGTGCTTGATGACCGTCTAATTCTACACAAGGTTAATCAATTAAGAACTTAAACCCCAGGAGACATCATTTCTTTGGAAAGAACAAAGTGAGGGAGAATACATTTAACTTTGGAGACATAGTAAGATTGGGTACATAACTGATCTAAAAGCTGAATGATTTCCTTAAGAGGAAGCAGCTATTCTATAATTTTTTAAATGAAATCAGAGTACCTGTAATATGTTTACTGTGAATCGAGATTCACAAAATGCTTTATTATGAGCCATGTGAGCAGTAAACTCATGCTGTTTACTGCCCTTTTTAATATATTACTGTATTAAAATGCTTCAAGGCATTGTTTTCTAAATATGTTTCATTTAATTCACAATGCATTAATTTTTTCTACATTGCTTTCACCCGCTGTACCTGTTTAATATTTTCTATTCACTTTTGTGTGCATTTATTTATAACAGCTAAATAAATGTTACACATCATTTTGTGTTAGCTGACAGTGAATGTCAAGCACTGAAGTTTCAAATATCAAGATAAAACTGTTTTAAAACTGTTCTAAAAAAACTATTAATAATTCATGGCATGTGTTTAAAAATAGTGTATTCTTACACTATTAGGTTATGCATTAACATTAAGGAAACATTCCAATGTATCATTTTGCAAACATTATGGAATGTTACTTTTGAATGCTCTCTGAACATTCTAAAACAACTACATTTAAAAAAATGCTAGAAGAATGTTGAATTAAAATGTTTAAGTGAACAATCATTAATGTTGTATAAATAATGTTATAGTGCTAAAATGTAAGAATATCACTAAAGATGAGATAACTTTGAACAAATGTTCTGTTGCTGTTACTGGAAGATCGTTTGTTGATAGCTTTGAGAAAACCTTGCCAGAACATTAGCCAAAGTTCTGAGAAGGTTCCCTGTCTCACACACACACACACACACACACACACACACACACACACACGCACAGAAACACACACACACACACACACACACGTTGGGTTTCCATGTTTTACTGGGACTCTCCATAGATGTAATGGTTTTTATACAGTCCAAACTGTATTTTCTATCCCCTCACCTTAACCCTACACCAGAACCTGCCCCTCACACAAACATACAGGCATTTTCAGATTTTCAAAATTAACATTTAGTATGTATTATTATGTATTATTATATGTATATATTATTGTATTATTATATATTATATAAATTATAGTATTCTAAGCTGTTTTGCTCATGGCCACAGAAAATGTCCCCACAAGTACGAGGATAAAAACTGATACAAATGTTTCTTTTTTTTAAGGTAAGTGGATGCAAACTATTTATTTTAGCTACAGTTAAAAACAAAATGTTGAAAATTAGCCAACTAAATTTGCTAATTTAAATTTAGCTAGAATAAATTGATTACAGCTACTTACCTTAAAGTTTTGTAAAATCAATGAATCTGTTTTTTTTGTTGTTTTTTCTCAGTGTGTCTGAATCTCAGGAAAGCACATACAAATACAAACCGAATTGTGCTTGTGTCATTGAATTCTCACAAAATATCCAGAGCAATTGACCGTTTATAGCATCCCACACAGGCTCCTTGTGTTTATAAGCATGCAGAGCTATAATTGAATATTTCATTAGAAATGCAAACAGCAGTACAACCCCCCTTTTTCACAGACCCACAGCAGAACCTGTGCAGCTTCTGTACAATTTAGCCTAAACATTTGAATGAAATATTCAGGGGTAAGACCAAAAGGCCCCTAAAACATCTGAGAAAACAGGGATTACTGGACCGTTTTAAAGCAAACACATAAGACTCATTATCACTGTGGCATATTGGCAGACTCATTTGCTTTTCACAGCGAGTGTCGGGTCCAAAAATCCCTCCCCCCTGGGATAAACACGTGTATGGGGAGCGGGAGCGCTGTGGCCCCAGCAGCAGGTGGCCCATTGCAGCCTAATGAACACGGCAATCTGTTACTATCGCCACGGCGCTTTTCACCAGACAATTAGGCAACTAAGCGTGTAATTATTCTGGGCCAACAAGAAGAGGCTCTCCTCTAATTTCATCTTTACATTTCTGTTTACTCACTCACTCTGCTCTCATTAATGAGAGATTTTCCAGTCTATGCTAATTGGTTTCAATAACATTCATTTTAGTTGAAAGGGAACGATTCTGTTAATTGAAGAGTGGGAGAGGAGGGGCAAAGATATAGAAATAAATAAATGAATGAATAAATAAAAAGAGCCCGAGTCTTTTTATTTTCGAGAGCGGCGGATGCTTTGAACGCGATCAACAGGTTCAGAGCTAATGAAATTAAGTGACGCCGGCAGCAGCAGAAAGGAAATGGCAAATTAAAAGCAATTTATTTTTCATTGAAGCATGCGGTAGCGTTCAGGTGCAATTAATGTGTGATGCTTAAGCACAAGGAAAAAACTTGGGATTGTTGCGAGGATGGTAACAAACTCTGCTCCGCCACCGCACACTTTTGAGTTGCTAATCATTTTTGTTTTTACTGAGTATGCGCACATATGTGCGTGCATGGAGGTAAGCAGAGCTAAATTTTCCTCTGTGCCAAGCTTACAATACGACAAGAAGTATCTCCAAAGACCACCTCTGGTACAGCTAACACAAGATAATTTGAGATGATTTGCATGCAATTTGCATAATATCAGGACACAAGCTACAAATAGGTATGAGTGTGTCTTAATTACAATGGGCTACACTTTTCAAGAAGGCACGCTTGCATTCTAATTGCATTAGCCGCTGCTTGAATTCAAGACGCAAATTCAGTCAAGCAAAAATGCCTGTTTAGGATGTGTTCGGTGTTGTTCAGTAATTATGTTCGATTAAGCACTCTGCTATCCCTGCTTCCCTTAACACTAAGACTTTCAGTAGAATTATTACACATTCAAAGCTAGTTCATTTCAGCACTTTTAGTATCAATGATGTTGTATTTTTGTAAAGTATTAATTGCATGGGGATTGAATATATATGGTATTAGTATAGGGACCCATTCTCACTTTAAGTTGTTTTTTAGCATGACTATTGTTCACATATGGGCTGTTTACTAGTGCTTATAAAGAACATATTCTACACCCCTACTCCTACCCAACACCTAAACTTAACAACTACCTTACGACATTTTAATAAGCAGAAAATTAGGAGTTTATCGTAGTTAATGGTTTGTTAATGGCAACATTTGGACTTTAAAATAAAGTGTGATCATATAAGATTCTAAAGTAATTAATTGTACCTTTCCTTTCACCTCACATTCTCAGGAAAAAAAAGGTACACAAGCTGTCACTGGGGCAGTACCCTTTCTAATATATACCTTAAAGATACTTATACGGACCCTTCAGGGGTAAAAAAGGTTCAAAGGTGTACCTTTTAAAAAAGGTACCACCCCAGTGACAGATTTTGTACCTTTTTTTCTGAGAGTACACGGCTCAGAAACACACAAAAGGTTTATTTTCTCATTTTCTATTGGAAAGAGGAGGAGAGAGAGGGGCACTTAATTAAAAAAGCCATAATTTTAATATTGCATTAACAATTACATACCAATTAGTGAGTGATTTTCTTTTTTTAAATCCCCGCTGCTCTCCAAAGTATGGTCATTAATTGATGTGCAGGGCTGCATTCAGGGCTGGGGTACGAGCACCTGAGGTTGCCAAGGTTACCAAATGGAATCCTCCCTCAGACATCCCTGATCTGCATAATTCCATCATATAATTCAGTGGCTTTCAAAGTGAGGTTGATGAATGGCACCTTCAGAAGATAATATTTCTGCTCGGCTGTAATAAATCTTATGTGAAGTGCTTTGGGTGTGTGTGTGTGTGTGTGTGTGTGTGTGTGTGTGTGTGTGTGTGTGTGCGTTTAGTTTTTGGGGGACATGGAAGGTAGGATGAAACTCATTGCGCACCCCACCCCACCCCACCTCCCCATCCCCATTTCCTTTGTCTGTTTCTCTGCAGATATCATGAACATTAGAGTAATTACTTGCTTACCTTCTCTTGATTCAGAAGAACACCCTGACCTGAACTTTTTTAAGATGCTTCTTCTGTTTAATCAAACGGCCTCTTAATGACTCTCATTAAAGGGCTCTTTGGAATACTAGATGCTGATTGGTCAACGGCAGCATTGATAAAGTGGATGACTGAGTTTTGAGCATATTGACAATCTGTTTTAGGTTTGAAAGCTATTTAAAAGTGGAGGTGTTTACGCTCCATTTATGCTCTGGAGGTTCTTGAAAATCTCACATATTCACTGAGGACCAAGACAGACTAAACGATTCTTGTTCTAGCGGGACCTGATTGACCACGATGCCAGATAAACACCTGTGATATTGATCCTCGATTCCAAACAGTCTGCAGCCGTGAGGCCAGCGCACCGTGTTCTCTGCACATTGCTATTAATAAAACAGCATAGGTCAAGCAGAAGTGACCCCAGTGCCTCAATAGTGCTTAAAAACAGGTTCGACCCTGGCGATAGCGATATGACCTTCTCATCATTTATTCATGGCGGTGGTTACGGCTGCCTGTCTTTTGTCCGCTCCTATCAGTAGTGCTTGTTTGCCTTTAGCGGGTGCATGTATTTACCATGCATTAAGCCTCATTAGACGTTAATTGAATGTTTGGTCGCTGAGGGGCGAGTGGTGATGGAGAGAGTGTTACAGCTAATGATGAGAGAGGGAAATGAAGAGGGGGAGTGTTTTTTCCTCTTCCCACTTTTTTGTGTGTGTGTGTGTCCCTACAAATATAAACACTTCTTATTTAATTTCCTTCTCTTCCTCTTTTGATTTTCATTAGATGAAAGAAAATAGTCTTCATTGCTCCCATGCCACATGAGTGTATCTGCCTGCATGTAAAAATAGAGAGAGATATGAGCTAAGTGAAAAATCTAAGTCACAAGTGCGTATTTTCTCTGACACACCTGTGAGTGATTGCATTTGTTTACTAATTAGGTTTTATTTTCCATTATTAATGTTTTTAATAAGCCCACAGTCAGGTGTGGCTGACAGTAATGAATGCCTCATTCTCGAAGTTCGTTATTGGCGAGCTGCTCTGCTCCCTAATAAAGGGATAATTACTCCATGTTTGTACAGACATAAAGAACTGAGTATTGACTTTTTGACAGGCTGTGATGCCGCTCGTGCTAATGACATTTTAAATTGTGCGTTTATAGCTATCACACAATGAGAGAGTTCATCATGTTTTCAGCTGATAGATAGATAGATAGATAGATAGATAGATAGATAGATAGATAGATAGATAGATAGAGTTACTTGTGCTGAGAATAACAGGAACCTTGTAATCAGAGATATGAGAGCCCTCAATATGAAACAGGAAATTACACGGTTAGTAGCTTTCTAGATGTGAAATTGGGAATGAACCATATCACACTCTTTCTAACTAAACAGTTGTGGTCAGGCTCAGATTCAAGCAAATTTCTCCTGAAGCCACACTTTTTGAATGGGCCTGAGTATAAGAGCTACATCTACTGTTTGAGTTGAGTTTTATGTATTTTTATGGACCATGCAGATGATGAATACTGGACGCCTCAGGCTTAATATGTGACTTACAGTACAGGCACAGTCAATTATTTGAATAATAATAAAAAATATTCCTCAGAAATTAATCTGCTGTAGGGGTAAGGCCTGTTTCACATTGGCTTTTCACACTGAGAGTCTCTGCCTCTCCTGCATGATATAGTCTCTTCTGCACAGTTAATAATGTTATTTTTTGCTTACAGCAAGTATTTTCTTTAATAACAGCTATAAATTATAAAATGGCATGCTTATTCTGACAAAGCAAATACAGGTGTATCTCAATTAAAAAAATTAGAATGTTGTGAAAAGGTTCATTTATTTCAGTAAATCAACTCAAATTGTGAAACTTGTGTATTAAATAAATTCAATGCACACTGTTAAAAAAAGTCATTTTAGAGCAGGAAACATTGAGGAAGAGCAAAAAACTGAGGAAAGTGTTGTCTTTGTCATGGAATCTTTTCAATGGTTAAGGAGATTCATATGACTGCTGATAGTGCTGGCAAGTGCATTGATCTCTATGAAGTGAAGCATACTGCAATGTGTTGATCAAATGTGGTGATAAAAGTTCAAATAATTTCAATACCTTGTTATGTTCCTGAATGATTCAGAGTTTTTGAGTGATCCAATAAATGTGTTCACTCATAAAGCAAATAGAACTTGCACTGAAGGCGCTGGAAAACAGCAACAACTGACAACAACTGGTAAAACCCCTTGATTACAGATCAAAGATGATACATTTAATAAGGATATCAGTATGCTTATTAAAAGCATATTTACAAACTCATTGAAAATAACCAAAACAATCCAAGGTTTTTATTTAGCTCAGTGGTTAAATTAACAAATAACCAGATGCCATCTGATTCAAATATTCCATCAACGTTTAATAGTAATGACTTTATGAATTTCTTCACTGATAAAATAAATGACAATAGAAGTACAATAACAAATGTAGATTCTACAGTGTCTAATACTTCAGTTTCAACCATCGCACCCAAAGATAAACTGCAATGCTTTACAACTATAGGACAGGAAGATCTAAATAAACTTATCACTGCATCTAAACCATCAACATGTTTATTAGATCCGGCACCCACTAAATTACTGAAAGAGTTTTTACCTGTAGCCGAAGAACTGCTTCTCAATATTATTAACTTGTCGTAAAAAAAAAACTAGATCCTAGTGAACTGGCAAATTATAGGCCCATTTCAAATCTTCCATGTATGTCTACAATTTTAGAAAAAAGTTGTGTCTGCTTAATTGAGATCCTTCCTGCAAAAAAAATGATCTGTATGAAGAATTTCAGGCCCCACCATAGCACAGAAACTGCACTTGTTAAAATTACAAATGACCTGCTTCTTGCGTCAGATCAAGGCTGCATCTCATTTCTAGTCTTACTTGATCTTAGTGCTGCGTTCGACACCATAGATCATGACATACTCATAGATTGATTACAAAACTATACAGGTATTCAAGGGAAGGCTCTAAGATGGTTTAGATCCTACCTGTCCGATCGCTACCATTTTGTTTATTTAAATGGGGAGTCATCTCATTTATCACCAGTAAAATATGGAGTGCCACAAGGATCTGTCCTAAGTCCTCTTATATTTTCAATAGACATGTTGCCCCTTGGTAATATTATTAGAAAATACAGGATTAGTTTACACTTCTATGCTGATGATACTCAACTATATATCTCAACGAGACCAGATGAAATATCTAAATTATCTAAGCTATCAGAGTGTGTTAAAAATGTAAAAGATTGGATGACCAATAATTTTCTCCTATAAAATTCAGATAAGACAGAGATATTACTTATTGGACCAAAAAACAGTATACACAATCTAGTAGACTACATTTTGCAACTAGATGTTACTTCCACTACAGTCAAAAATATGGGTGTTATATTAGACAGCAACTTGTCTTTTGAAAACCATATTTCCCACGTTACAAAAACAGCATTCTACCATCTTAGAAACATTGCCAAGCTACGAAACATGTTATCTGTTTCTGATGCAGAAAAGCTAGTTCATGCATTCATGAACTCTAGACTGGACTATTGTAATGCACTTCTAGGTGGTTGTCCTGCATTTTCAATAAACAAGCTACAGGTAGTCCTTACCAGGTCAAGAAAATATGATCATATTACCCCAATTTTAGTCTCTGCACTGGCTACCTATTAAGTTCTGTATCAGTTACAAATTATTATTACTTACCTATAAGGAACTAAATAGTTAAAATCCTGTGTACCTAACTAGCCTTATACCATGCTACAATCCATCACACTCCCAATCACGTTATAATTACTGTTAATAGTGTTCATCGTCTGGTTGACTACGTCTTGTATTGATTCTTAAGAAAATACCTGTCATATGCACATAAACTGACAGTCACCACTGATAAGCCACTACTAAATTTTGTAGAAACTTAATTTTCTGTAAAGTTGCTTTACATTGAATTATGCTTAGCAGTTAAAGAATGAGACTATGTAATTTTAAAATCTATTTTATTTAACAAAAGTAGGCTAACATATAATTATAAAAGCATTTATGGATGTAGTTAAGACAACATACAAGTTGAATATACAGGTTGTTTTTTACACAAACACCTTTGTTCATGCACTGGTCTAAAAGGGCAAATCACATGATAAAACCGGACTGAATTTGTAGTCTTCAACATAAACAGGACACACCCCACTTAAACCTAATTACTATTACTAATGAGTGGGATGAAAAAAAAAATGAAAGCATGAGAATAAGGTAGTCAAACTTGATTTTAAATCATGCATTTCTACTGTCTTTATTCATTACGGTTTGTGACAGCTATTCAGCTTGCCAACACGCTCTGCCACCTCTAATGATGGTGTGTGTTGCACCAATCTCTAGTAAAATCATCAGCCACATTATGAAGTTAATTTCAAATGATTGACAGTGCTTTATATGCATGTAGCTATTGTAACAATTTATTTTCCTAACAGGAGGAAAATGAGGAGAGACTGAACTGAAGTCTTCAGTGCAGAAAGAGTGGAAAATCTTGATTTTATTTGCACAACTACATTGGAAGTTTAGTCTGTTCAGATGTGAAGTTTGATTGTTTACCTATAAGCCTATAAATAGGAAAAGAGATTGACTTGTAGTTTGTTGAACTTTGATGAGCCTTCTTTAAATGATAAAAAGTGGTTAAAGATAACTCTGTAGAATACTGAAGTACTATGCCTGTGATATACCTAATGATTTTTGTATGGTTGAGTCATTCTATATTTTAGGGTACAATTCATGTCCACTGATGATAATCATGTATTTTTTTCTAACTTTTTTTTTTTTCAAGAAATATTATACTTTATCCATTAAGAGAATATATGCTATAAACTAGCACATATATTTTGTGTTTCAGTTAGCTTACAATTGCCTTTATGTCCTTAAATTAAAAAACAAATGAACTAATCTACAAATTAAACTATACAAATATATTGTAAGACTACAAGAGGAAACAGGAAACTAAAAGACCAAAACTTCAATATAAAAGTCCAAAATAAATGTGTTTGATCTATTTATATAAACTCAATAAATAAATGTCCATTTAAATTGAGCTGCATGACAGAAATAAAATGAATAAGTAAGTATTTTATATAATCCACAACCATGTATAAAAGTGTATTTTTAAAATGCAGTGCATCTAAATCATAGTACATTATAATCTCATTTTTAAATGTAAATTAAATGATCAGCCTTGCGACCCAACAGTATGACTGAGTAAACTGAGTATCTGGACAACATAAACTCTGGCCTTAAACTTCCATAGTGAACAATGTCCACATACTACACTCTGCTTCTCCATACTTCTATTCTTTCTGTACAACTTTAGTAAAACTAAATGTTACTTGTGAATCATAATGCATTTTGTTGCTTTGCTCTTTCCATGGTCAACCATTTAACATGCTAATTTAATTTGTCTACTTGCTCTAATCATTTTTATTTAGCTTATTATATTGGAACAATCCCCTCCTTGAACTGCCACCTTAACGTGGTGGAGGGGTTTGAGTACCCGAATGACCCTAGGAGCTATGTTGTCCGGGGCTATATGCCCCTGGTAGGGTCTCCCAAGGCAAACAGGTCCTAGGCGACGGGTCAGACTAAGAGCGGTTCAGAACCCCCTTATGAGAAGACTAAATCTAAGGACCGTGACGTCGCCCGGTATGGCGCAGCCGGGGCCCCACCCTGGAGCCAGGCCCGGGGTTGGGGCTCGTATGCGAGCGCCTGGTGGCCGGGCCTCTCCCCACGGGGTCCGGCCGGGCTCAGCCCGAAGGAGCGACGTGGGGCCGCCTTCCTGTGGGCTCACCACCTACAGGAGGGACCGTAAGGGGCCGGTGCTTAGACAATCGGGCGGCAGTCGAAGGCGGGGGCCTCGACAGCCCGATCCCTGGACACGGAAACTAGCTCTAGGGACGTGGAACGTCACCTCACTGGCGGGGAAGGAGCCCGAGATTGTGCGTGAGGTTGAGAGGTTCCGACTAGCGATAGTCGGGCTCACCTCTACACACAGCTTGGGCTCTGAAACCACACTCCTCGAGAGAGGATGGACTCTTCACCACTCTGGAGTTGCCCATGGTGAGAGGCGGCGGGCTGGTGTGGGTTTGCTTATAGCCCCTCCAGCTCAGCTGCCATGTGTTGGAGTTTACCCCGGTGAACGAGAGGGTCGCTTCCCTGCGCCTTCGGGTCGGGGATAGGTCTCTCACTGTCGTTTGTGCCTACGGGCCGAACGGCAGTGCAGAGTACCCGGCCTTCTTGGAGTCTCTGGGAGGGGTGCTGGAAAGTGCTCCGACTGGGGACGCCGTCGTTTTACCACGGTTTACCCACGTGGGCAACGACAGTGACACCTGGAGGGGCGTGATTGGGAGGAACGGCCCCCCTGATCTGAACCCGAGTGGTGTCCAGTTATTGGACTTCTGTGCTAGTTACAGCTTGTCCATAACGAACACCATGTTCAAGCATAAGGGTGTCCATCAGTACACGTGGCACCAGGACACCCTAGGCCGTAGGTCGATGATCGACTTTGTGGTCGTTTCATCCGACCTCCGGCCGTATGTCTTGGACACTCGGGTGAAGAGAGGGGCGGAGCTGTCAACCGATCACCACCTGGTGGTGAGTTGGATCCGATGGCGGGGGAGGAAGCTGGACAGACTCGGCAGACCCAAACGTACTGTGAGGGTCTGCTGGGAATGTTTGGCCGAGTCTCCTGTCAGAGAGATCTTCAACTCCCACCTCCGGCAGAGCTTCGACCGGATCCCGAGGGAGGTTGGAGATATTGAGTCCGAGTGGACCATGTTCTCCACCTCCATTGTCGAAGCGGCCGCTCGGAGCTGTGGCCGTAAGGTTTCCGGTGCCTGTCGAGGTGGCAATCCCCGAACCCGGTGGTGGACACCGGAAGTAAGGGATGCCGTCAAGCTGAAGAAGGAGTCCTATCGGGCCTGGTTGGCTTGTGGGACTCCTGAGGCAGCTGACAGGTACCGGCAGGCCAAGCGGACTACAGCCCGGGTGGTTGTGGAGGCAAAAACTCGGGCCTGGGAGGAGTTCGGTGAGGCCATGGAGAAGGACTATCGGTCAGCCTCGAAGAGATTCTGGCAAACCGTCCGGCGCCTCAGGAGAGGGAAGCAGTGCCCTACCAACGCTGTTTACAGTAAAGGTGGGGAGCTGTTGACCTCAACTGGGGATGTCGTTGGACGGTGGATGGAATACTTCGAGGATCTCCTCAATCCCGCTGTCACGTCTTTAAAATTAAGAATTGTAGAATTTCCACGAATCCGGCCGATAGTAGAACCTCGGATTCAGGAGGAACAGTGTGGTTTTCGTCCAGGCCGTGGAACACTTTTCTAAGGGCTATCCGGTCCCTGTACGACCGGAGCAGGAGCTTGGTTCGTATTGCCAGCAGTAAGTCAGACTTGTTCCCGGTGCGTGTTGGACTCCGGCAGGGCTGCCCTTTGTCGCCGGTTCTGTTCATGATTTTTATGGACAGAATTTCTAGGCGCAGCCAGGGGCCGGAGGGGGTCAGGTTTGGTGACGACACGATTTCGTCTCTGCTCTTTGCGGATGATGTTGTCGTGTTGGCCTCATCAAGCCAGAACCTTCAGCATGCACTGGGACGGTTTGCAGCCGAGTGTGAAGCGGCTGGGATGAGAATCAGCACCTCCAAATCCGAGGCCATGGTCCTCAGTCGGAAAAGGGTGGCTTGCCCACTTCAGGTTGATGGAGAGTTCCTGCCTCAAGTGGAGGAGTTTAAGTATCTTGGGGTCTTGTTCACGAGTGAGGGAAGGATGGAACGGGAGATTGACAGATGGATCGGTGCAGCTTCTGCAGTAATGCGGTCGATGTACCGGTCTGTCGTGGTGAAGAAAGAGCTGAGCCGCAAGGCGAAGCTCTCGATTTACCGGTCAATCTACGTTCCTACTCTCACCTATGGTCATGAGCTTTGGGTCATGACCGAAAGGACAAGATCCCGGATACAGGCGGCCGAAATGAGCTTTCTCCGCAGGGTGGTTGGGCGATCCCTTAGAGATAGGGTGAGAAGCTCAGTCACCGGGGAGGAGCTCAGAGTAGAGCCGCTGCTCCTCCACATCGAGAGGGGTCAGCTGAGGTGGCTCGGGCATCTGTTCCGGATGCCTCCTGGACGCCTTCCCGGGAAGGTGTTCCGGGCGCATCCCACTGGGAGGAGACCCCGGGGAAGACCTAGGACACGCTGGAGAGACTATGTCTCCCGGCTGGCCTGGGAACGCCTCAGTGTCCCCCCAGAAGAGCTGGAGGAAGTGTCTAGGGAGAGGGAAGTCTGGGGTTTTCTGCTTAGACTGCTGCCCCCGCGACCCGGCCCCGGATAAGCGGAAGAAGATGGATGGATGGAATATTGGAACAATTCCAATTTTCTTCTGGCTGGAGATGTTGAGACCATAAATTGTGACACTGTTCATGCAAAGATGTATGACATGGTTTTACATTGAGCATCTGTCTTATGGTCATTAGAGCTGCTTCACCTTTGTTTTATGTAGCTGTTTTGACAATGAAGGCCTGTGCACACCAAGACTCATCACAGGTTTAGTTCATCGCTAAATTATGGGTCATTATCCGCCTATGATTTGTCTGTTCAGATATGCAAGGGGAAAAAAAGGCTGAGGGGCTAAAGGAAAATGCAAACTCTGTCACTGTCTGACAGTAGCTAGCGCTTATAGTAAATCAGATATACTGTACAGTGGTTACTCCAGTTACCCTTGAACATGCTTGTCACAAAGATGAAGAAGAAAAAAAGCCAAGCAGTATGTTTTTAAATTCATTTAACCAATCCTATCCAGAGTTTGGTACTGCATGGCATCAGTGTTAGGCAGTAACTGTAATCTGGATTGCATAATCCAATTCCAAGAAATAAGTACTTGCCACTGTAAAAAAATTGTGCCGTTAAATAACAGTAATTTACTGGCAGCAGGGGTGCTTTACAGCGTTTTACAGTAATTCTACCATTGAAATTAACTCCACTCCCACTGCTTCAAACTGTTCGAGTTTAAAATCTAGCATTCATACAATGTTCGTACTGTGAATTTATTTCATTTGAGTCCACTGAGAAGGAATATTTCTTAATATAAAACTGCAAACACTTAATGTGTAATAGTAAAGTAACTAAAAGCACGACTTTTACTCAAATCACTGCAGTTCATTATCAGCTATAGCACACATGTATGTGCTGAAATACTTAACACAGAGATCATAACTGTATCAGCAACTCCACATTTACTGTCTTTATATAAAGCAGCAGAAGATCAGCATTTGAGGCTCATCATTGACTGAAGCACAGGCTCTAGTCTCCAGCACAATGGTGAACCACAAAACTACATTAAACTAACAGATCTCTCTTGTGCAAACACACATTAATACAGTTGAGTTCAGTATTTACTCTCCTTATCAGTGTATGACTTTACCTAACTTTTTTTGTAAGTTATGTAAAGTTTTGCTTTTGTAAGTTTTGGTAAATGGCGGCCTCGAACTCGGGTCCTCGTGTCAAAATCTTTCATCACATGTCTTTTAACTGCGCTACTGATATTACAGATGAATGGACATCTTTTGCAGTGCAGTGCTGTTGCAGTGCGCAGGCATTGGTGGGTGGAGTTATTGTAAATAGTCTCTGCCAACAAATTATTTATATATTATATTACTTCAATAATTCTATTATTCATATCTTTATAATAATCTGTACTGTATAAAGCACTATAGAGATAAATGTGACGTCATTTGACTTGATCGCAAACATGCTGTAGAGATTTAAGTATAACTTATGTCCTACTTACGATATTGTTTTTAGATACACAGCGATAGTTTGTAGTTCACAGTATCATGTATGTATAAAAGTGTTAAAAGTGTTCCAGTTCACTCATGTGTTTGAAGATCACATGGAGCATGTTGCGTTTTGGGAAACAGTATCCCATGCAGTGTCTTCAGATGCATACATCAAATTTCAGCAAATGTAGCAGGTAATCCGGGCATTCCATTCATACAGAACATTCTCTTACTACTCACAGTATACACACAGCAGACTGCAGTATAGTAAGAGTTGTGTGGAAGTATGCCATTCCGAACACAGCTTCTGTACTGATCTAAGATTACTTGAGTTATATTTAGCAGATTCTGGTAAATATAGTAGGTCATCGATCTAGAAAAATATTGATGGGGTGGCAAGAAGGGGGCAGGAATTTTTGAGGGGTGGCACTGGCATATGGCAGACGTATATACAGGTGCAGGTTATATAATTAGAATATAATCAAAAAGTTGACTTATTTCACTAATTCCATTCACAAAGTGAAACTTGTATATTATATTCATTCCTTACACACAGACTAAAATATATTTTAAATGTTTATTTCTTTTAACTTTGATGACTATAACTGACAACTAAGGAAAATCCCAAATTCAGTATCTCAGAAAATTAGAATATAACTTAAGACCAAAACAAAGAAAGGATTTTTAGAAATCTTGGCCAACTAAAAAAGAAAATGAAAATGAAAAGTATGATCATGTACAGCACTCAATACTTAGTTGAGGCTCCTTTTGCCTGAATTACTGCAGCAATGTGGCGTGGCATGGAGGTGATCAGTCTGTGGCACTGCTCAGGTGTTATGAGAGCCCAGGTTGATCTGATAGTGGCCTTCAGCTCTTCTGCATTCTTGGGTCTGGCATATCACATCTTCCTCTTCACAATACCCCACAGATTTTCTATGGGGTTAAGGTCAGGAGAGTTTGCAGGCCAATTAAGAACAGGGATACCATGGTCCTTAAACCAGGTACTGGTAGCTTTGGCACTGTGTGCAGGTGCCAAGTCCAGTTGGAAAATGAAATCTGCATCTCCATAAAGTTGATCAGCAGCAGGAAGTATGAAGTGCTCTAAATCTTTCTGGTATACGGCTGTGTTGACCTTGGACCTCAGAAAACACAGTGGACCAACACCAGCAGATGACATGGCACCCCAAACCCTGAATTCCAAAGGAAATGCAAAATTTACTTTCATCAGAGAACATAACTTTGGACCAAACTTTGGACCATTCAGCAGCAGTCCAGTCCTTTTTGAAGCGAGACGCTTCTGACGCTGTATGTTGTTCAAGAGTGGCTTGACACAAGGAATGCGACAGGTGAAACCCATGTCTTGCATACGTCTGTGCGTAGTGGTTCTTGAAGCACTGACTCCAGCTGCAGTCCATTTTTTGTGAATCTTCCCCACATTTTTGAATGGGTTTTGTTTCACAATCCTTTCCAGGGTGTGCTTATCCTATTGCTTATACACTTTTTTCTACCACATCTTTTCCTTCCCTTCACCTCTCTATTAATGTGCTTGGACACAGAGCTCTGTGAACAGCCAGCCTCTTTAGCAATGACCTTTTGTGTCTTGCCCTCCTTGTGCAAGGTGTCAATGGTCGTCTTTTGGACAACTGTAAGGTCAGCAGTCTTCCCCATGATTGTGTAGTCTACAGAACTAGACTGAGAGACCATTTAAAGGCTTTGCAGGTGTTTTGAGTTAATTAGCTGATTAGAGTGTGGCACCAGGTGTCTTCAATATTGAACCTTTTTACAATATTCTAATTTTCTGGGATACTGAATTTGGGATTTAAAGGAAATAAACATTTGAAATATATCAGTCTGTGTGTAATGAATGAATATAATATACAAGTTTCACTTTTTGAATGGAATTAGTGAAATAAATCTACTTTTTGATGATATTCTAATTATATGACCAGCACCTGTACTGAATTTAGTCACAGTTATCACAGTTTGATGATAAATAGTATATGTACACACTACAAAAGGGTACAGGCTGCCATTTACAAACTTAATCTCATGCAATTTAATACAGGTCATATAAGAAATAAGTGAATATTCAATGTGATCTCGCTTAATAGGAGATAGAAGTGTGATAGAAGTAAGAGGCATTATCACAGTTAAGACACAGGTGATGAGTAGCAGATGTGTGAGAGGGGAAGCAAACTGTTTAGCTGACAATAATAATAAATAAACATTATACAAATACAAATGTACTTTTAGAAATTGTTTTTGAAAAATATGGTGTTATTGTTTTTGCAAGTTTAAATTAAAACATCTAGGAAAACGTGTGTGATATTCCTTTAAAATAAAGTTTTAGTAGATTTTTTTAAAGTATATTTTACTGTGCAATTTCTTGCAATTTTTTTTTTTTTTTTTTTTGAGTTAGACCAACTTTTATTTTGGTGGGTTGTTGACATTTGTAGAGGTGGGTTGTAGACAGAGTTTCTGTGTTTTTTAATAAACTATTATTATTAACTATTTTATTATTATTATTATTAGCTATTAGGCCTACTTGAAGTATAGCATAGTCTATTGTGCAATAGTACTATATATCTGTTTAAATTTCTTCAAGTTATACCAAAATTTTATTTTGACAGGTTGTCGTAAAGACATTGCAGTTTCTATCTGTGTATATGATACGAATGAATGACGAGAGTTTTATCAAATGAAATGGTGAAATCCTCTCATAGCGCACTGTGCACGTGTAGCCTACATCATGTGTTATAGCGAAGAGCTGAAAACACAGCGCGTGCTTCAGTGTGTGTGTGTGTGTGTGTTTGTAGTAGAGCACATATTGAGCGCTCATTGTATATAACATGTATAACATGACGTGTATAACAACACCTTTAAGACACTAGTTCATATCGAGATTTGATTAAATGTACAGCCTACTTTTTATTTATTCCTTCAAAATGTCCGAATTCCGTGATGTTCTGCTTTATACAGCAAGTTCCATTTGTGACTGAATTCCGCAATTCAATCCGTGTTGCTTCGCAAACACAGACAGGGTGAATTTATGAATGAATGTGAAAGTTCTGACACAAAACGAATTTGTTACGTATCCTCGCGCTTTTAAAAGTGGGCAACGTATCACGTATTAGACTACACAACTAGGCTAGCACTGTCCTTTCATTATAGCTTCATTTCTTGATAGATCCATTTTTACCTCTTTCCTCCTGTGTCTCCTCGCGACTCCTGGTTCCCTCGCTTCGCGCGCACTTTTTTTTTTTAGTTTTCCAAACAAATCAGTCTTTTGCCGCTCTGGCATACTCTCGTGCAGCAGCATTCACTGCAGTCGGACATTGGAGATTCGCGCTCGTACATTTTCAAATTGGCCATAACTTTTAATTCGTTGCTGCCAACTGGGGTGGCAGCAGGGGTGGCAAGGCTTTCTATTAGGGTGGCATTTGCCACCCTATGCCACCCCGGTAGATCCGCCCTTGGTCATCCGGGTATTTGATGCATACAGAAAATTTGCACACTATGCACAGAATACATACTGGATACTGAAGAAATAGTAAGAGTAGTATGATAGTATGGCATTTCGAACACAGCAACAGTTTAATGTTACCGCAGCATCTCCAGGCATGTGACCAAAAGCGCAAATCGTATTTGGTTGGCCAGTTTTCTTCACAGTCCAGTGGAAAAGAAATTATGCCTCTGTTGCATTGAAGGCACGTGAATGTTGTCCTGAGCAGATTCATTAACAGCCGTTCATTCAAATTAAAATGTTTATTACACCAAATTTGTGCAATGAACATTCATCTCAGTGTGAACAGGCCTTGAATTGCCACTACAGGTGATTTATGTATTTTGGAATAAAAGTATCATGACAACGTTGACCGTTATGTTCATTACTTGTCCTATCAGGTGCCTCTCAGCAGTGTTAATAATGTATATTAAACATGGGGTTGCAACGGGTGCAGGAGCATTGGCGGGCCTTAATTAAAGTCTGACGGCTAAATGCATCAGAATGTGGCAGACGGTGGAGCCTGTCATGGAGACGATTTTAATTTGCGCCCCACCTCCGGAGAGCAGCCGCGACTGGCCTTGACCCTGCGCTGACTGTATGGATTAATGTACTGTAATGACTGCTGAGGCTATCATTGCAGCAGGCATCATTAATTATCCTTATTGATTGTTGCTTTCAGAGATAAAGCATTCTGCTGACTGGGAAACACTCAGAGCTCGCACAAGGTCAAGGCTAAAAAAGGGAACTTAGATAATCGCAGCAAGCAAAGGCTGGATCAGGTCAACTGAAAATATATAAGGGCTCTATGTGGACTGTCTTTCTGATTCTCTCTTTTATTCTCTCAGAGGTTGCATCACAGACCCTCCTGCTTTCTTATATTCAAACATTGCTTCTTGGCACTCTGTTTACTTTGCATGAGTTAAATTTAGCAAAATGCAATTAAAAAGCTGATGACATGCTTACCAAGAGCTTATTCGAGGCTGCCTCAATGCTAGATGGATGCATATGAACTAACAAATAATGTGACGTCTCCATGACGGTTCATATAACTCCTGCTGGTGAGCAACAGAGACAGAGAGGGAAGAAAGGAGAGGAATATTGCTGACATCTTATTCGGTGAGTGATGAGAGGGCCGTGTCTCAGCACGATTAGGTTTCCCTACTGCCTGCCATAATGGAACCAACCAATCCCTGGAAGGAAGCGAGGGTTTTATATTTACACAACCATACTTCACTCTTCTGCTCTGTGTGCATGTAACAGTGACAAAGATACCCAGAGATACATTTAGCTTTGTGGTCTTAAAAGAGAAGCAAGAGAGGATGATTGGACAGCCGTGAGTGTGTGTAGTTGAGGTTCATGTTTATGACTCAAAGGCTAATGGGAGAGCTTGCTGTGTGCTCCATCTCATTAGTACAGCACTGGAATGGAACAATCACACTCACTAGCATAAAGGAAGTGATTAGAATACACAGATCTCATATTTCAGAACTTAAATTATGCAAGGCACTAATTTTGTGACAAAAAACCTTATTTAGTCAAAATAGTAAAATGATACTGAAATGTAAAGTTGTTGAAAACTACTAAATAGTAATGCACTAGCATGCACCAGGCCAATTTGTTATAATGTTCTGAAAGGTTATGCATTACTGCTGTTGTAAAGATCGGTCTGTGCCTTAAGAAACCAATGGCTCAGATCAGTGGATACAGTGATATAACAGCCCTGTATCTTGTCAAATATAACGAGTCTTCACTGAAATATTAAAAGAGACAAATAATAATATCTCCCTGTTTTAATTTGCAATGCAGGCGACTGCCATGAGTGTCTGTCCACTGCCGTCAAGCTGTAAAGCGTCTCAAGACTGAAACTTTTGATTTGTAATGAGCATGCGATTTGATGTTTATGGTAACTGTTGAGAACAAAGATAAAGATGAAGATCGCGTGATTAAAAATTGGTATGTCTATAACCTTTTTCATACGTAAATAATTATGCTTTAGGTGCTGTCAATATATCAATATTGTATTCTAATCATGATATCTCATTAAACAATCAGTGTTCAAAACTGCCTCCTTGTTTTACCCCTTTTCACAAGTGATTTATAATTTGAGCCAGTTTCATGTCATCTGTCTACATCATTGCATCACGTTTCTAAACAAAGACAAGAAGGTCCTTTATATTACAGCACATGTGTGATAGGAGGTGTGTTAGTTCTGACAGTTTGTAACCATAATTAATGAGTAACATCATTTGCCTCAGTTGCCTCCTCCTGCAGAATTTGTGGGGTAGAGTCAAAGTCATTCTCCACCCAAGACTGAGCCACACACCAATGGTACCTGCAAGTATGGCATGTTCTATGGTCATATAGGTCTTCTCCCCTTGGGTTGGTGGACCAGAGCTCATTGTCATCATTGGATGTAGCGTTGAGTTCCTCAAAAGGGAATGTCTAGTGTTATGACTGTAACCATGGTTCCCAGAGAAGGGAATGAAGATGCTGTGTTGCCTCGCTATAACTACTCCATGCCCATAAGTTGCTTGCTTCAGCCAATTAGAAGCTAATGCTTTGTTCCTGGTGCCTGGGCACCATCATGAGACATGGCCACACAGTAATGTAGTTCCAGTCAATATTGGAATAGTTGCACACATGCTTTCCCATAGATTTGTTATCAGATGCAGCTTCTCATTCCCGTCTCATGGAATCCTGGTTACATGAGTCATTCTTTAGTTTAGCCTGTCCAAAAATGGGATAATAGGAGGGACCCAGCATGCATCATGGCCATGGGACCCTGGAGAGACCAATCCTCCAGTCCATATCTTAGGTTACCTGTAACATAACATCATTTGCATGTAAAAAATCCTTGAATAGGCAAGTGAGGGCCATGTATCCTGATCACTCCCAAACTTTGTGAAGAAGCAGTAGACAGAAAAATACACCAAAAAATATTTAATTGCTAGCTTCCAGAATTAAACACAATTCCACTTGTGCAAAATCCATGGAGAAATACACTGCATATTGTCCAGGAAGAGTAAGAGAGAAATAGAAATCCATTTGCTTACTCTCTTTAGCCTCAAGCTCCACATTACAGCACTGTATTTCACTCTAGGGGAAGATAACTCCACTTCAAATGCACTGATGGAACACACTATCAGTGCATTTGCAAGCAAAATCTGTGGAGCGGTGGCATGGGCACTTAATAAACCATAACCAGACTGAATCTGGGACAGAACAAGTTTCAGTAGTGTTACCAAATCTCAGCCTTGAGCAAGCCATGTCAACACCAGTCTTTAACCATAAACCACAAAACAAAATCTCGAGCATGGTTCCATCCCTAGGCAGGACAACACACATTCACAGTAATAACGGTTTAGTGTTTTTGGACTGTGGGAGAAAACAGGAGTACACCGGTGCCAGGGAAATAGTCCTGTATCTGAGATTTCAAAGCCTGCAGGTGCTCTGCTATGGCAGCAGCTCCAGTGATGGAAGTGTCCTTGCCCCTTTAGCCAAAAATTGGACAGATGCACAGTTGAACTACTCTTTTCCCCCACAGATACATTTTCTCAAGGTCTCCTCTTTTTTTGGTTTACATGTGAAACATCTTTCAAAACCTCCAAACTCCATTACCTAAGACCCAAGACTTGCACTGGTATACACCCAGAGGAATGACCACTATAAAGCTTTAAACAAAACAGACTGTGTCAAAAGAGCTTCACAGAGATAAACAGGAAATAGTGGAAACAATTATGAAAACTCTATGGAGACAGTTCAGATTCTGTCATAAAGCAGCTCTAACAGACAATAGTGTCATTATTTCGTTATCAGAGCTCCTCAAGTGAATGAACATGGTGAGATATTGATCGTGGAACGTCACAATAGCATCAGGTGAGAAAAGGAATAGAGAATGTGACCTCTTATTCCAATGACAGTTATCAGACTAACCACCGGGAACCTTCATGGGACCAGCCATGTTTGTCAAGAGACCCAAATTATTATAATAGTTGGAAATCTAACTGGACATCCAAAGGCAACCAACCTGCATATCCAAAAACAAGCAGTGTGGGTGGAACCCTCCTTTTCACTGACTGTAAAAAAGAACAAGACAGTTTACTGTCAGAAGACAAGAAACAAGTAATAAGGTGAGTTCCTCAAGAGCAAGCTAAACACAGATGATCAGATAGATGAGTCATGCTTGTGACTAGCAAAGAAATGGAAGACCAGTGATCATCTGGTATAACCACATGGTGAAGATAACCACCTGATATGAAGGGTAATATAGTTTTGTCAGGTGAGGAATCATCAACATAAAAGTGAAAACTAATCCTGTGGTTCCAGATAATTCCCCCAGAGGATGCAAATGCTAGGAGAAAAGCACCTAACACAGAACTCTAATAGGACCTAACACTGAGCCCTGGTGCAATCCATTTTAATCAAAGGATCAGTTCACCTAAAAAAAATTACAATTCTGCAATTAATTACTCACCCTCATGTCATTCCAAACCCATAAAAACCCATAAGACCTTCGTTCATCTTTGGAACACAAACTAAGATATCATATATTAGATAAGATATTCGATTAAATCCGAGAGCTTTCTGACCTGCATAGACAGCAACGTAAATACAACTAAGGCAGTGAGAACATCAGTAAAATAGTCCATGTGACATCAGTGGTTCAACTGTAATTTCATAAAGCTAAGATAACACTTTTTTTGTGTGCAAAGAAAACAAAAAGAAACACTTTATTCAAAAATGTATTTTTCTTCCTTGTCAGTCTTCGACACACATTCACAAAAGTACCACAACGCATGCATGTGGTATTGGCGATGCAGGTTTACATTTCAGTTGGATCTTGGCGAACTAAAAAATGCCAAATGCCATCAGATAATGCTACTAGGACAATTGACATAATCTCTTAGAGGGCAAAAAGCAAGTCTCTATTATCTATCCTGGGAAGAACAGGATTTCTCATTGGTCCACAAGATGTTTCTTTGGAGCTAACTGCCATTCACCTATCTTGAAATTCATTCCTAGTGCGACAAGGTTAAGCTCTAAAAAGCAAACCTATTCATCTCTGTTCTAGATCAGAATGCACTTTCTGAACCCACTTCAAAGCCTCATCTGTGTGTTACAGATTTCTAGGATTGTCTTGGTGCTCCAAGGGATGAGCATCACACAGAACTTCATGATCCCACTGTTTTGTTGCTTAGCACAATGAATAGAAGATGTCTTTGCCACCAGACTGCTCATTACATGGAATGTATATATTACTTACCCAAACATCTTTCCAAAGACTTTGACAATAGTGTATATTGTCAGTATCTAATTCGCTTTAGATGTTGTAAAGCTGATGTCAGTTAATAACAACCTTTCATTTGTTTGGTTCTTAATCACTTGCATTCTTTTCTTACTAACAAGGATTATCATGACAGGCACACTAAACACAGGAAGTGAACACAGGGAACAATAAGTACAAGGAACACACTTCACAATAAAAGTCCAAAGACAAAAACATAGAATCTACACATTGAGAGGGAGATGGCAGGGGAGAGCAGTAGGGAGAGTGAAGGGCCTGGACCAGAATATGGGAGAAGACCTGGGTTTTGGGAGTTGCAGAAGATGCTGTCACATAAGACATGTCTCGGGGAAGCTGAGCAGCACAAAATAGGAACAGAACATGATTACAAACTAAAAGTTGGGGCTTGCCTGCTCTCTGTATCTTTGCCTTATCTAAGGGCAAAATACATTGTTTATGTTGTCCAAAGAAACCCAGTCACAATGAAGTGAAACTTTTATTTTGTGATGAATGGAAAGAGGGTTTAGAATGCTATCCTATCTGCCTGCTGTCCACTACGATAGGAATCAATCAGGTAGCAACCTCAATGAGGAGAGTAAGTATTTGGCAGGAAATCAGATGTTGTCCATTTCCTGCCATTATTGAATGCATGAAGTTTCTTCTCTCTTCTTTTTACAAGGCGCATTCTCTCCTCATTATGTGACTGACATGTTTTAAGCTTCAGTTTGGTCATCAATGATTTTAGCGAAAGTTTTAGTTTGATTTGATCCAGAAATGGTTCATTTGTTCATCTGGGAGATGTATGGATGTGAAAATCATGAAAAATTATTGTTGAGAAATTTACACTATGGTGTTGTTGGAAGCTTTTGTGCATTTTGGATTGAAAGGGGTGGTGTAGAAATGATCCAATAGACAATAAAAAATAATCAATTACCTTGATTATTTTCTCAATTTATTTGCACATGTTTTTATATATGTTTTATGTCATACAAACATGTTTGTTTGTTTATGTATCTTATGTCTTACTGGTCAGTAAAGAGTAAATACTGAATATCTGCTCAATATTTGCTTAAAAAAAAAAAGATATACTGACATATGCACATATCCGCTTTCTTTTTAGATATGCCATCTCCATCTATACTCACATAGCTCCAGCAACATTATAGTGGTGGCTTTCTCTGGTTCCGAATACAGGAACTTGGCCCTGTACATGCTTTGAAGTTTTGTGTGGAATGCATGTAATGCACATGTAAATGAATAATCATCCAAACTGCAGTGTTAAGGATTCATATCAGAACGTTTAAAATCTGAAATTGTATTGGATTCATTGTGATTAACCATTGTGAAAATTAGTGCACATAAACATACCTAATGCTTATTTTCTGCCATCTTCTCATTTCAAGTCTGCAATCTGATAACATGTATCCTTTGCAATCCAGAACAACTCCTTTTCTTCATAGTTACTTCTTTAAAAACTTACTGACCCTCCCCAGTGAGAGATTTTGACAGATTTATTGTCTAAGTATGTCTTCTCTTTTTCATTCACTTGCTCTCTATAAGTGTCCTTGTGTTCTGTTTCTGTTCAACGTGTCAGCTGTTTGCAGAAATAATATTTACATGTTATTTTTTTGTGTATTTATAGAAGAACATTGGCATGTATAGAGAAAATAAATAGACAGATTCAACAAGCCAGACGAAGGAGATTAAGATAAAGAGAAGCAGAGTCTGTCTTCTCTGTTCATCTTGTCTGAAGTATATCAGACAGAGCTTCCCAAGGTCTGTAAATTCATTACGGCACTGTATCTTTGAAATAGGCGCATTATAAAGGGCACAGGCTGTGGACTGTAGTCAGAGTTGAATTGCTAAGCAGTAGCCTGAGGGCAGAGAGCAGCTCTCCAGTAAAGGTATGACCAGCCAGTACTGCAGGCACCAGACTCTCCTGAGA
Source organism: Carassius carassius (assembly GCF_963082965.1). Lineage (NCBI taxonomy): Eukaryota > Metazoa > Chordata > Actinopteri > Cypriniformes > Cyprinidae > Carassius > Carassius carassius. The sequence goes on along the minus strand of NC_081782.1, from coordinate 29,280,664 downwards.
GCCCTAGCAGCACACCGACACAGGTGTGTGTGTGTGTGTGTGTGTGTGTGTGTGTGTGTGTGTGTGTGTGTGAAGATGTCATGTGATATCACAGTATAACTGTATAATAATTCTTAGAACAATCATTGTGCTGTCTCTTGTCTGTTCCATTAATAATTTATAAATCTGATTCTAATGTATTTAAAATAAATAATTTTAACATGCTTTAGGGTTAAGCATGTTAGGTTAACGCTTGAATTCCTTCTAGTGACTCGAAACTGACAGTGGATGAAACTAGTTACTCTTGTCAGTTTTCTTTGCTTCAATACATGATAATTCAACACATGCAAGTATAAGAAATAAAGCATTCTTTGATAATGGGACAATTCTTTGAACTATAATTCCCCCACTGCAAATAAATGAAGTTACATTTACATCATGGGTTGATTTTAATCAGTGGTTAAATGCAAAAAAATTTAGGTAAGAAAAAATTAACTGTTCCACATTTCTTTATTTCTTTCTTTAATGTTTTGCTTTATGGAGCACATAATAATTTAGTTAACCATCTCAAAGATTTTGTAAAACAAATCATGTTGTACTGTGCATCAGCTTTACAGAAAGCAACAGTACAGGAATGAACAAAACTACATTAACAGAACACAGAATAAATGTAGGTATTTTAGCTCAAATTAAATCTTCATTAGCTAAGAAGCAGTGAGCAGTTTTGTCTAAGGAAAAACACAATTCATGTATGAATAACAAGCAGAACAGATCTCTGTGCAATATGAATTTAATGGCATAATTTAGTTTACCTGAGGATCAGTTTATGCTTGTTTCATGCATGATGCCCCGATGTCTGCTATCTTTAATTTATTCTGCAATCCAATTCTGTTATGCTCTGAATATTTACTGCTTAAATGAATTGCATTTGTAATATCTCTAAACAGTTAAAAACTGCGTAAAAATACATCAATTAAAGACACCCACTTGATGGATTGATTTACTTTTCTTACTTTTATTGATGTCATAATTGAAGAATACATCATCAAAGACGTTATTGTTTTGCTTTCTGGTTAAATTCTTTAACTTCATTCCTTTTTATTTAATACTGACTTTGGTGCAAATCAACTAAATGAGAGTCTCAAGATGATTCATTGGCTGTTATAGAGTGCTTTGCTGTGATGCCATCTCCATTTCCTTGTTTACATAATGCTCCTGGGAAGAGAGGACATACATGTCTATATTTGCATTATATTTGTGCACACACACACACACACACACACACATGCAAAATCATTTTTGGGCGTTGGTATTTCAGCATGATGGCCATCTATCTTTCTGACATCTAACCCAATCCCTGGAGGGTAACTGAATTTAATCTTGAACATTAGATAAGCACCCTCTGCCTGAGCGTATAAACGTGTGGTGTGTGTGTGTGTGTGTGTGTGTGTGTGTGTGTGTGTGGTTGAGGTGACTCCCAACAACAGGTTTTGACTGGAACTTCTCTTTGTCTATCTGTCTCTCTCACTCCTAAGGGATAGACAGGAATTGTCTTGGCACTGGATCAAAGGTAAGCATGGCAATTTTAGGTCTATTTTAAATCATATGCACCCTGTTCTAGAAATATAATAGTCATATTCTTTATATCTTTGAATGATATATATATTTATATATATATATATATATATATAATGTTCTGAAAATATAAGAGCATTACATTAAATATTCTGAATTTACAGACTCTAAAATGGTCAATGTGGTATATTCATCAACTTAAAAAAGATTACAATATTTTTCTTTAGTAGTGTCACATCTGTATTCTGTGTTGGTTTTGTTTTCCTTGTGTTACCTGTCTGTTTCCTTTGTTCCTGTTTTCCCTCCTGTCTTCCCTCATCAGGCCATCCAAGATGTAGATGACTTTTGTCTTCAGTAGAACAGTAAAGAAGATTTTTAGCTGAAATCGTGGTCCTTGGTGATTCATAAAATGCAAGTCAGCTTCTGGCCATTTTTGAAGAATTAAAAAAAGCACATCAAGGAGGCACACAGAATGAATACCCATGGCTTCTGACGATATATTGAGGTCTTATGAAGTGAAACAATCAGTCTGTGCAATAAACTGGTAGATGTTCAGCTACACCATTATGATGGCAAAAAAGAATGTTTCTCTTTTGGCAGCCATTTAAGAGTAACTATGTATTCTGACTTTTTTTTCATATTATACTAGATGTTTTACCAGTGGCAAACTATTTTAGACTCTTGAAAGCATGAAATTGACTATTTTCCTTGTTCCCTACCTTAGAGAATTGGTTAGACAAAATAAACGTCCCTAGAAAAAAAAGAAACAAAAAGGCAGTGGCTATTAACACTTAACACTGCAAATAGCAGTAGATTTGCTATATTATATCATTTAGATTATTTTACTTAGATTCGATAAGTGCTTATAGCATATTTTCATAGCGATAGATGCTATTTACACTAAGTGAAAAAAGCTGTATTTTCTTTGCAGTAAATAATAGTTATGCTTTTTATACTACTTAGTGGCAGATATTTGCAACTTAGTATTGTAGTACATTACAAGACAGTATGCAATAATAAAGTATTGAGTCTAAATGATATTTTTTATTAAAATTATTAACTTATTGGAAAAGGGAGGAGAACGAGTTCAGCTAAAGGCGGATTCAAACTCGGGTCAGTCACATTAAAAAGTCAGTGCTAAAACACTTTCCTACCTACACCACAGGAACTGTCTTCTAACAACTGTCTTTTGTAAAGTTGTCTAGTGCGTCCACACATTGGTGGGAGGAGTTATAGCTATATGACAATAGCTTTTGCCAACAAGGGGCTGTTTGCAGTTAGCATAAATAGACACTCCGGAAAATAAATAAATAAATAAAATGACGCAAAAGATGGCAGTGTCTGGTTTGGGTACTTCTGAGGGCCCCTATACTAGTAATTTGCCTACAGCTAAGTTCTCTTGCTTTAACATACAAAATGTCACCATTGCTTCTCTCTCTTTCCATTCTGTCATTACTTGTGTCTGAATGGTAATTATTGGGACCCTGTCCATTTTATCACATACTGTTTCCATCAAACATTACATTTATCTTATTTTTTCTTTGACAACTGCTTATTAGCTTCCATTTCTGAGCCGTGATGAGGTGTGTTTTTGTGTTGTTGACACTGAGAAGTTGTCTGGACTAGTCCCTGGTGCCAAATGACAAATGACAATGACTGGCAAAAGCTAACTAACTACTAAATCAGAGGTAAACAATAATGATGACAAAACACTATACTGGTGAAAAGCCATGCAGGTGTGCATGTGATTGCACTATAATAGATCAAGTGTCATAAAGCTTGAATTATCACAACTGAGATGATATTTATTCCATTAAAAATAATTTCCCCCCAAAATCATCATGGTCATTGGTCACTAAAGCAAATACTAAAAAATAAATAAAAAAAATCCATGTCATGATTTTATTAGTTCAGCTTGTCACAGAAATTGTTTAAATTTTATTTAATTTTTTTTAATAATGACAATGTATGCAAAAACACTTGTACATGCTGTCCTATATTTTCCTATACTGCGCTGGCCCCAGGTTATGGTCACAAAGGCAATGAATCAGCTCTGACACCTGCGGTTTTCACAGCGATATCTGTTCGGGTCGTACAGTGTGTGAAGTCATGCTAATAACAGCACGAGTCTGTCAATCACACAGACGGCAGAAATGCACAACTTAAAAGCACTAATTGCTGTTTTTGTTCTGTGGTTTTCCAAAGTGTGCTGTTGAACTTGTCATTGGAGCGCTTTGAAACAGAACACTGTCTCTATTTTGAGAGGCTTGTTTTGTTGATCTGAATGTCACTGTGATGAATAATCAACACTAAATATACATTTCTTGTACTAAATATTTTAGCTGATGATGAGTGAGATTGTGATGTGTGAAGCTTATTTAGATGTTATTTAGCTGTAAGAATTTATTCAACTTTAATTGTTTCTCTATATCACTCACAACAGATTGGCAACTGACATTTCACATCCCGTGTGGCTGGAAACAATCATTCCCCTCAGTAATGAAGAGACGTAAAATTACATTTCAGCATTATTGATTTTTATTTTATAGTAAATGGCAGGCTAACAAACCACTGGTCCTGCTGACTAGCGTGTAAACATTTATCCAATAAACACACTTAAAGAAGTCCAGAGACCTGATAGTCTCCTGGCAAAATAGCAGCAAAATCAATCCTAATTCAATCAGAGGCAGCAAAACAAATCCAGTCATATTGTTTTCTGTGTAACCCCTCAGGGAGCGGAGGAGAGACAAGCCCAGGGAATTCCCACAGAAACCAAAACTAACTTATCTATCTTATTACACACCAAATCACGATGAAGATTATTTTAAGCATTTCTCTTCTATTTCATATTCTCTTCTGCATGCTTGACACTTAATATCCATAAAATATATATATATATATATATATTTTGTATTTTACTATAAATCAATCAGTTTTTTCTCATTCATGACTTTAACAATAGCAGATGAGGATGAAGGGTGAATTGAGATTCATTATGGTTGTCCGTGTTTATATTGATTTTTAAAAGAGTCTCCCCACGCCAAAAACATGTGCTTGACACTGACTAAATATGAGTATATCCTTGTGTTATTTTTAGTGTGCATTGTTAACGTAAAGGGATATGAACATGAGAGAAACCCGAATTTTAAGGTTACATTTTTTGAAGAATTTTATTTATTTATAAATTTTTCCATTAAATGACTAAGAAAAGTTTGGCAGACTCTGTAAAAATGAGCAAAGCTTCTTTTCCTCCTGGCCGATTTACTAAGATCTTAAATAATTACTTACACAAACAACACCACACAAAATGCCACACAGTGATTGCAAAAATTATAATTAGGCCTATAATTTACACATTAAGCCATTGCACTAAGGATGCATGCAGAAGGAATGCGTTCAGTGTGTGTGTGTGTGTGTGTGTGTGTGCATGTTTACATGGAATACAAGGCTGAGTGGCATTGTGGCACATGTCTGGTAATTTCCAGTTGGATTCTAAACACAGTTGGCTGTGGTATGCTGTTTCAAGGTCATTGTTTTCTTCAACATTTTCTGTCCTCCACTTTAGCAGCCTTTCATTTAGAGGTACAAAGTCTGGGAAATGCAGAAAGGCTTCTAAAGCTGATATTTTCTCATCACTACAAATACCATGCTATGGCCCATTCTTGGCCCGAGATGGTTAAATTGCTGGTGAAGTGTGTCTCATGTCTGCTTTATATCAATCAACCTGAAACTTGTGCACTTCTATGTGGAGAAAACCCCTTATCATAAGCTATTCTCGAGATTCGCCTTCAAGGGCACTGCTCACCAAAATGTTCCTGGCTCCACCAAACATTTACTGAATGTGTCGAGTGGCTTTTTTACTGACTGATGCTCTTCTTGTAGTATTGACCCAAACATCCGGTGCTACACTAGTAGTGCTTGTAGTGCCAAACACGCTTACGGCTCCTCCATTTGAACCTCCTGTGATGGTGAATTTGTGCATTCTGTCTCTGAAGGCAATGCTGCTATTTGCTTTGAATTCAGTGAAGTGCATTGGACAACTTCAGGCCCTGTTAGGCCATGACTCTTGTCTGGAAATTGGGCCTACATTCTCGAAAGCATAAGGTTTCAACCACTCCCTTGAGGACTCAGGTGCTAACCATATCTGCCTTCTCTCCTCGCCCTCTGAGTAAATCGCACATGCTCTGTGCTGCACCAACACTGGTACAAGTACGTGAAAGCCAACAGAACAGATATTTGTTTGCTTTGGAGGGTGCTCCAGTGGTTTGGCCATCTTCAAGCAGAGATGTTCTCATTTGGTTATTGATTCCACCAATGATATGGCTTCCTCCTGAGCCTCAGTAAATGGTTTCAAGGTAATAAGTAATCTTTCAAGCACAGTAGCTACCAACCAGGTTCTTGGATCCCCACCAACAGTGCACATTTTGATGTCACTGTGATCAAACACCTTCAGGTCATCAGCTCATGAGTAGAGACTCCAAGACCTGAAATGGATTTGTTAGACAAAGGAGATATGCAAAATGTGCAGTGTTAAATAGGGGCTCTAGGAACAGGGTAAAAACCACTGGTCTAGTGGTAGGCTTGGCTTTCCCAAACACATTTGTCTGGTATAATAGTTTAAAGGGGCACTACATCACTGTGTTAAGCCCCGCCCCCTGATTCCACATCACTGCCTCTTTAGCCCCGCCCACCGATTTTACATCACTGCCTGTTTAGCTCCACAGTTCGATGGAGGATTTTCAGAAAGACTGAAACTAAAAGACGATGCTGTGTGACTGACGATGCTGATTTTGTATCCAACAGTAATGTTGCAACACAAGAGTGAGTAACTGTTTTCAGTAAGTGGTCACTATTGCTTTGTCTGTTATTACTGATTTGATATGTACTGAGTATTTATGTGTTTTTGTCCTGAATCACAGCAGTGTCAATCTATGAGGAATGTACAATGTCAAACATACACATATTAGCCAATCGTAGCAGTGGGCGTTTACTTCCAAGTCCGAATCCTCCACATCTATTCAGATCGAGCTTTCTTATGAGGGGGTCAAAAACAGGACAGAAAATAGTCTGTTATTACTGTTAAATTGTTTTTTGATGTAAAAATCTTGATAACATTATAAGGGGAACTCAGAGAACAGTGCAACATAAAAACAAAGGCAGTTCATGACCACTTTAAATGTCACTTTTCTCCTGGCTACATGTTCATTATTTGTGTTCATTATGTCCTTACCAGCTGGCTAGTGGCATTTGGTACTGTATGTGTTGTCCAGGACCGTTTTGTCCTCTTCTCTGCAGTGCAAATGCCTCAACCCCAACCGCCAAACTCATTCCTAATGTTTAGACCGAGACTGCCATTAAATTTCTTTAGGACCTCAGGACACAGCTGTTATGGCTAAAACAAAGCAAGGCCACAAAGATGCAACAGTACAGCAGAGGTTAAGCTCGAGCAAAAACGTGCATATTTCCCATGGCTGCATTCTAGCTGCAAAAGACTACAACATGGACTGACACCTTCTGGCTCTTACAGTTGCTTCAAAAGCACAGCCTATAGTCCACAAAGGAGCCATGCACCAGCAGATATTGTTTGACCCACACAGCTCCTCAGTAACACAGCCAGTGTGCAAAGGATCCTGTGTCCACTCATCTGACCCAGCTGACCCTTTCTGGCACAACAGAAGTTCAGCATTCTCCAACCTATTGTGAAAACGACTGTGCCATGCCCTCTGCTTCACTGGTGGACCGTGTGGAAGGTAAATATAAATTTACCAAAATTATTACCTTGGCAGTTGTTTATACTTGCAGCCATGTTTATCTAACTTGCTTTGTAAGTATTATATTATGTAATGATAAATAATCATTTATTTATTTTCATCAAGTGGTTTTCCATAAGAAGTGTTACCATATAATAGTCTTCCATTGCTACATTCAATTAACAGCATTGCATTTGTCCATTCACATCTTTTTATTAAATTAATTTGGTATTTTATGATTATTAGTTTTAGTATCCACGCAGTGCATACTAAAATGTGCACAGCTAAAAAATGTATGTTCTAATAATGTGTTTCTAATGTTCCAATGAAGTTATGAAAACATTATTTCTTAATGTTCTCTGAATGTTTGAAAATTCCATTTTTTTTATGTTTTCTCCTGGTTATTTGAACGTTAAGGAAAATTACTTAAAAAAAAAATTATGCATTACAATATTGCGTTACTTCCTAAAAAGTAGCTGATTACGTTACTTAGTTATGTTATTTTTGCATTACTTTTCAAATCTGGGCTGGGCTTGCTTGTTTGATTTTCATATAAAAAGTTCTATTTTTGTCAAATGTAAAAGCCCTTTCACACTAATAGCCTAAGGCTGAAGGAAATGTAAATTCACGTCTGTACAGTAGAACACAGAAGAAGAAAGTTCAACACTCTTCAGCAATTAAAATGAAATTGTAAATTGTAAAAATTGTAAATTGTAAATTAAAAAGTAATGCATTACTTTACTAGTTACTTGAAAAAGTAATCTGATTATCTAACTTTCGTTACTTGTTTTGCGTTACCCCCAACACTGATTATGGGAATGTTAGTTTTGAACGCTCCCTGAATGTTCTGAAACAAATAGTAACATTTAAAAAACATTAGATGAACTAAAATGTTTCTGAAAAAGTTTCCAGGAATGATGTATAAATAATGTTTTTGTGAACATCTGACAAAGGTTAACATTAGAACATATCAGAATGTTAGCCTGTTAGTTCTGAGAATGTTCCCTGTTACCTGATTAGTCAGTCTTTTATTTGTTTCCTTGTATATCTATTGTTAACCACGTCTTCCTTGTGTTGATGATCAGTTAACTGAATTCTCAAAAAACGTTCAGATATGTATGTTAACAATAGCTTCCAGTTTACACAGACTTGAACAGCCACTTTTTGACCAATGTTAAGGTGAAGCTCCTCAGCTGGTGTCCCGGGGTAAAAGAACGGAGGGGTCATCTGATACACTTAAAACCACTCCTTAAGCGACGTGTGATCAAAGTTCTCTATGTCATTGGTGACTTGAGTACCAATCACTACACCACATAGGAAACCTCACAGAATCCACGCTGTCTTCTGCGGTGCAAAGTGTGTGTGTGTGTGTGTGTGTGTGCACATCAGACACATGTGTTTCCCGTATGAGGACCTTGCAAAAAAGCTGCATTTGGCCCTAGTCAGTGATGTATTATTAATTGTTGTGCTAAGTTTGTTGAGTGTGTGTTTTGGTTTTGGGGTGTGTGTTGGGGGTGTTGATGGGGTTTCAAGGAGTCAAGGAGATGGGAGTCCTCAGGGCTGTCTGGCAAACTTTTTTCCCTGAGCAGGGGGAGCGGGGTGAGGAGAGAGAGATAGAGAGACAGAAGAGGGAGACAGGGAAGCCTGGGAGAGACGTGGAAGTTGGGTAAGGTTTGGCCTCTGGCAGGTGCCTCTGACATGGCACTGTTCACCCCCCACTACCACATCCATGCTGCTGAACCTGGGATAACACTATGCATGTGTGGGATTGTCTGTGTTGATTAGAACAATCCACTAACATTAACATTTAAGAGAGAGCTGGGTAATAACTGATTACATGTGATCTAGATAATGTAATTAAATTTGGTAACACTTGAATAGGGAACAATTCTCGCTATTAACTAGTTGTTTATTAGCATGCCTATTATTAACATATTGGTTGTTTATAAGTACTAAAGCACACATATTGCATGACCATATTCTACATCCCTACCCAATAACTACACTTAACAATTACCTTAATAACTATTAATATGCAGCCAATTAGGATATTGAGAAAAAAGTAATAGTTAATGGTTTGTTAATAGCGAGAATTGGCCCATAAAATAAAGTGTGACATTAAATTCTGAAAATTAAGTACTTGTAATAAGATTGTATTACATTTTAAAATACTTATAATCCAGTGGCGTCCATGGGTGTTTTTAAATGAGGAGGCAAATTTCACACTTTATTTATTTATTTATAATTACATGTAAATTCATTCTTGGTTAAATAAACATTACTTTTTTTATTTTTTTTTTATTTACATTTTACATTTATTCCAAAATAATAACTCAAGGCAGCAACAATTTATACACAATATTTTATTTATGAGCTGATGTTCAGCTATTCTTTGTCATAAATAGTTAAGCAAATATTGGTCACAGACACAGAGATGTGCCTTTAATTGCAATCAGCTGATTTCTCATTAAAAAAACAACAGATCGTGCTGTCAGGCCGTTTGATTTTTGAAGTGGTGATATATAAGTGTGTGTATTGCTTACAGTTAATTAATTAGATTTCCCATTATTGCCATTATATTGTTCAGTGGGTCAGTGTAGAAAGAGGTGGGATTTATCATAAGAACCAATCACAGCCGATCAGAGCCAGTCATATCCAATCATATTGCGATGCAGGCATTGTCTCCTCTTATGTGACTTTCCTCCATTGATTCATTCTTTCTCAACTCACTGCACACTATGGGGGGTCTGTTAAAACTCAATGGGGTCAGGGGAGGTAAGAGAGACACGGTCTCCCACTGTAACTTTACCTGCTGGTTTTGCTGTTGAACAGTTTAACTTTAGAAAAGTGAGTGATTTATATGCTTTTTTATGTAATATTTGTATAGTTTTATTTTTGTACTTTGATTTTTTTTTTTCATCGATTTTTTGAGGAGACACTGCATCCCTTGCCTTCTTGGAGGAAATGCCCCTGTCAAAAATCTGAATACAGTTACAATTATTTTATTTTTTTACAGATGAACACACTGGCACAAGACATTTTCATCATCGCCTCTTTGGTTCACGCAAGTAACCAAGCTGAAGTGCAAGTCCAGGTTACAAAAAAGTACACTTCCATAATGTACTTAAAGTGTACTCTATACTATTTTTTTTTTTTTGCTCACTAATTTTGTACTTAACATACTACTAATTATTCTTTAGTACTTCTTAAAATAAACTTAATATTCTCTATGTGTGCCCAGCTGTGCTATTTTTGGACACCATGAATATGAACTAACATATGCTTTTAACATACTATGTATTTAAAAAAAATATTTATTTAATAATAATAATAATATTTACCACTTGTAGTACAATTGAAACCATCTTGCATTCACTAGTGCACTCAATTGCATTACAAGTGGTGAATAAATATATTTTTTATAATGGAACTGTACATTTTTTTTAACCTAGGAGCTCCTGTTATAATCAATAAAGCTGTCTATAATACACAATGAATCTCTTATTAATGTGTTTGGTGAGATTGCAGGCCAACTGAAATGAGATAAATCCACCTGCAGAGCCACACAATACACGACAGAGCCCCAGTCCACCAGTGAGCCTAACCTCATTCACTTTTACCTTCTGTCCTGAGATATCAATTAATATTAAGTATGCTCTAATACACCCTAAAATACAACTATTCATCCTTCTGTAATAAACTTAAATTGCAATTAAATTGCAGAGACTGGTATTTTTGAGTGGCTTTGTTTTTTTTTTTACTAGGCCTTGTATGTTGCAGTGGTTGGTTAACAGATTTGAACTTATCCTTTCAATATTTATTGTGTCAAAATTATGCATCTTATATTTTTTCAAAAATCAATTTGTGGCATCATTTCAGGCAAACACACTTATTTACCAAGGAGACACCAAGAGCATGCTTGATATGCGATATGAGGCGTGTGATGTGCGATGAAAACAAGGAAAAATCTATGTAACTATCTTTTTTTGTGATCAATACGTTTGTGTATAATTTCAAGTCAAGCTGTAATTCTGTGAAGTAGTGTGAAATATTATTACATAAAATACTAACTGTAAAATTAGCCATAGTTGGGGATTTTTTTCAGACATATTTAAAATGTCATTTTCTCCCCTGTTATTTTCATCAAGGATTGATGTTAAACACAATACATCATTCTGAGCTCCATTTTTTTAATATCCATAAAAATGGTTAAAACATAAACATGCTTTATATAACCATATTTTATAATAAAAAATAAAAATAAATTGGCAGATGTCGTGACTACGTTTGATGAAATTTTGATTTGCACAGCATCTCTAAAGGACAGTTTTATGGATGTGTTTAACATTAGACATTAAATAAGCAGTGAGAATGAAAGTGTGGTATATGATATAACAACTAAATGTTTTTGTTACATAAAGCAAACCTTGAAAGCTGACTGACTCACTGATCTCTAAATATATTGTCACTGTAATGAATTAAACTCCATAATTATTGGGAAGAATTAGGCGGGAACCGGCGGACAATCATACCAAGACTTTAATGACAAAAATAAAAACAAAACAGCGTGTCAGCCCCCCACGGCTCTCGGCCCCGCCCCACTCGTCACAGTCACTAAGATCACAGATGACAACCCTGGAAGAGGTGCGAAAGAACTAGTGTACATTACTGAACTGAAATTAATTTATTAAACAAAAAGATTTTTTATCAAGGGGCAGAACTCTTCAAGTGTACTTAAAGAATTAAATCTTTGCAATATTCCTTTGTTACATTATCACTAAGAAACAGCAAGCTTTTAAATATTGAATAATCCACAATTAAATAATCACTGTCATCTAATGAAATATTCAGTATTGATTTATACCGATAAATGTGATCCCAAGATGTCAATATTAGAGGGAAGTCATATCATATTTACTACAGTTGAGGCTCTGCTTAAACCCCGTTCAGCAGCAAAAGCAACAGTATTTTGTGTTCTCCTTTGTAACTTTACTTATTTTTATCTTGTGCAATCTTGATATTAAGCATTTTTGGATGTTTTCCATTTAAACACAGTTTTTCCTTTCAAAAGTAGCTATATGTTTAGCTGCAAGAAGACTTATTCAGTGTCAACAACAAGGCATGACATCTGCTAATTTCCTTCATAAATGTTACTAGGCAACCAGCAGTTGGAATGTGTACTAAGGAGTGGACTCTCTGGGGACCGTCGACACCCAGTGACTGTGAGAATGAGGCCTGACGGCCCTGCTAAGGCCTCCTAATATCTAGCACAGGCCTTGCCTTGAAGCATTGCTGTGGATGCTTTACATAAACCTAATAATGCACTAATAACTTAGCATTGCCTATAAAGTGTCTGTTATAATCATTTGAGTAAGCTATAAGAACATTCATAAATTAAAATGATTTCCTAATGATGTGTTTTGAAAGTGTTTAGAACTTTATGTCAGAAAATCAATTTTGGAACACTCGTAACATTGATTTAACAAAACCGTCTTTTTTACAATTATATATCTTGCCAGGCAAGATTTTGATTTATTATTCTAATCAAAAGAAACATTCAGTCTGAAATGCTAAATGTATTATATTTATAAATTTTACACAACAAAGTTATTACAAAAAAAAGACATCTGTGACTCCCTCAAAGCACTTTCTTGACAGACTTTTGTCTAAAAAGCATAAACATGTTTGATTCGGTGCATACACGAGCCATTCCACTTTGATTTCACCTGAATGCCACGTTCAAACTTCGCCAACTTTTTGCATGGCTTAATGAATTACTAAAAAGTATGAGGTGTAACTTTGAACAACTTTGAAAAGTAGCAACCGAAATGCAACTAATTGAAATGCTCTTATTAGAAGTTCCTATATAATTCCTTTCTTTACAGGTCTGCTCTCTGAGAACGAGACACAGCTCATAGGCTGCACCTTGGGTTATGTCTATCTTTGAGTTTTTTTCCCATCTTTCCCAAAAAAAGAACATTATGCTGATAGATATTTCATTTCACAGCCCTGTGACTGCAAGCGATCCTTATGCTAATCTGTGAAATGTTAACATTTGAATTATTTTAAAATGTTAAGATCTCCCCCCCACCCCCCAAACTCCAAGGGGAAAATGGGTCTGAGTTCACCCCTTTCTCCTTCCATCTCCCTCGTTCTCTTTTTTCTCTGTTGCGTTAGATAGAGAGTAACCTTTCAGGGGGTGTCGTGCCCCGGGGTATCTATTCAATACCACTGTGCCCAGGCAGGCGGGCTTCTCTCTTTTCGTCTCTCTTTCTTACCTCAGGAAAAAGAGCGGGGAGAAAAAAAAGTGGGGAGGAATGTTTATTAACACCTCCGCCGGCTCACTTGGCCCCGCTGGGGTGACCTGATTATCGCCTGTCTGTAATTATGCTGAAACCAGAGGTGTGCTGCTTTTCATGTGGGGGTCCTGATTAGGGAGGCGAGGCGTTCTCGGCGTCTACCCAAGAGCCTTGATGAGTATTAACACAGGAGTCCTGTTGTTTGTGCAGCTTTGTTGTTAGGTATATATGCTCGTCAGGCAGATGATACCTAAGGCGGGAACTTTGAGCGTCGGAGGGTGCAGGTGGAGTGAAAGGTATTATTGTGCTGTTTTTTTAGGTTTTATTTTGTTTTGTATGCTCCTGCACCGTGAGCTCCTTTGTCTGCCGCTGTTTTGTGAAAACAGAAAATCAAATAGCAGATGGAACTTTGCCAAATTCTAATGCCGCAGCAAACAAAGAGCGAAACTTTGTGCGTGTCTGAGTCGGGTTTAACGCGGGCGAGAGTCACCGAACAGAGAGGTGTGTTCAAGTATGTTGATCAAACCATGAGTGTTTGTCTGTATGAAATCTTGATAGTGTGGTTATCAGGCAGTGTATATTTATAGTTCATATATGTGTGCCACGGAGTTATTGACATTATATTGCCCATACTGTTTTATCTTTTTTCATTCCTGAAGAATGTATGATTCATTTTAACTGTGAATTTGTGTTAAAGTCTAATTCTCCTGAACACTCACATGTGAGTCCAGCATCCTACTGTGGCGAGAGTGCAGGCCGTGTTGTAACTCCAGTGCACTTGTCAGACATGTGCTGCCATCTACTGGCCTTTGAGCCAAATGACACTGTTTCTGGATGGATTAACATGTTGATATTCCTGTTCTGAATCAGTGTAAACTAACCTTGCATTGGAACCAATCTGGTTAATAAATCCAGTAATTACAATATAATATCAGACGTAAATGTCACAGTTTTTAAAAAAGGCTGAACGTTTTGAAATACTCAAAGGTTTACACCAGTCTCTTCTGCTCACCAATGCTGCATTTATTTACAAAATACAGTAAAAATCTTTTTTCTATGTGAACATATTTTAAAATGTAATTGATTGGTTTGATAAAGCTGAATTTTCAGCATCATTACTCCAGTCTTCAGTGTAACATTATCCTTTAAAAAATTATTACTACTGATCATACAGTAGTCAGGGTTAGGGATTTTTGTAAAAACTAAACATGAAAGGTTGTTATTTGACCAGCAATGTCCTAGTAATCATTGATAACACCCTATGCTGCTACTGTTCACACAAAACTTTTGCAAATATTTTAACTGTGCCTCCAAATCAAGTCATTTTTTTAATGGCACAATTAATGTTGTTTTAAATCAGCTTCACACTAAATTGTGCTTTAATGTCTGACAGCCCCAAATGAGAAAGTAAAAAAAAAAAATAATAATAAAAAATAAATATAAGGTACTGAAGAGAAAAAAAAATCTTGAGAGGAAACATCCAACTCAGTGAGTCCATTCTCACATTAAAATGAATGCATGTGTTATTATTTTATTCATTACACAATATGTGTAATGCAAGTCGTGTGTTAAAAATATACACATTTCATCATATTTAAGGGTATTGTTTATACTGAGAGATTATACTGTAATACTGTACTCACATTTCACTGTTGGTTATATATGCTCTATATAATTGTGTATGTGACGAATAAAAATCTTGAACCTTGAATCCATATATTATAATGCTATTAATATTTTTTGAAGTACACCCTGAATTGATTTATGCATGAAAGAAGTTAGTGCAGAATCCCTCACTCTCTGGTTTATACAGACTGCAGTTGGCAGTTCTGTGATGATTTCGTTTGAGATCCATCTTAAAGACTTATATGCAAGTGGTCACTCGTTGTCTGGCTGATTTAGGCTGTAGTTTACACAGTTGTATTTTAATAATACAATTATGATGTGGGATTGGGACATGATGACCCAGAGTTGGAGCTCATACCATTTCTAGGAGTAAGTCACAATATTTAATAAGCGATGCCAAACCTACAGCATCAGGTAGCAACATGAAGATAAAATCATAGGACTGATAGGATTCCATTTTTATTTTTTATTTTTTTTGGACCTGGTAAGAAGTTTAGGTGTTGCATTTTGATCCATTTATAGAGACTATAGGACATTCAGACCAATCTAGTTTCAAATTTATGAATAGATGAACTAGCTTTTCTGTATCAGGCATTAGGCAGGCACTGACAACATGTTTCATTTTCTAAGGTAGAAGAGTGCTATTTTTATTTTTATTCGTTCATTTTGGATAATTTTTAATTAAAGCTACAAAAGTTAATGTGTTTATTAATCAGGAATCTGCATAATAAATGTACTGTGATTTTGTCTGTTGATTACAGATTCATATGCTTTAATGGTGTTACCATAGAAATACATAATTCTGAGTCTGAGGATGTGGAAGTTCTGAGGAGAAGTCCCAGGTTGTCATCTAGACAACATTACAACATGGTGAGAGCAAAGCACTTGAAACATCCAGTTCCTCTTCAGGAACTCAAACTGCATCATAATGCTTTGGGAACACCTCAAGTGCAACCACACTCTGAATCTTTCATGGAGTCTGTTCTGTGTTTCCCTGGGTGTCCACTAGTGGTCTCACTTCCCCAGAGTCATCCCACCGCAGGCACTACATTTCCCACATAGCTTTGTCCCTTCATCACGGTTAATTGCACACCTGTTATTGCACTCAGCTGTCTCCACTTCCTTCGTTATCCTGTCTATATAACCGGTCTGTTTTCTGTCTGTGTCATGGAGTCCTTGTTTTCCGTCACCTGGTTTTCTCGCATTCCCTTGTGTTTTCTAGTTTCTTGGTTGTTTTGTTTCTGGACTGATTTTATGCTTATGACCTCTTGCCTGTTTGGATACTGATTTTTGGATTACCCATTAAACACACTGCTTCTGGATCTCTCGTTTCCTGTGATCTATCGTTACAGAATCACATGTGTAATCAGTCCAATAGATGGGCGAGACATCACAGATGGGGTGATGTACTGACCAGGAAGCTATAAAAGCACATGCGATGGAAACAGCGGCAGCTTCTGTCATTCAGCGAAGTGCTCTGTGTGTATGTCTTATTTACCAATGTCTGTCACAATCCTCAACAATAAAACCATTCCTAATGCAAAAGACAAGTCTAAACATAAGGGCAATGATAAAAGCAAGCATCAGTCTAGGTTTGAGTTATGTGTTGTTTGCTTGGGAGAGAAGCATGGTGAGTTAGCTCTCAAGGGGGTTCTTCAAGGAGGAAGCCCTTGCCAGTGTTCCTTGTGGCTCAGGCTACGCTTCTGACGAGGCAGAGCAGTGGAGTGAACATGGGTATTGTGAGTCCTTCTTCTTCCTCAAATACCAGATCCAGTGCAAATACCAGATCCAGTGCTCCTCCCAGGGATCGGAAGCACACTCAGTGGTTTTTTACCCCCAAGGGAGGGGGCTCGACACTCAGCCTAATGCCCTCCCAGGAGGTCCATGACGAGTGTGATGAGTCCCCTCAATCCACCCAGTAAGCTTGTGGAGGTGATAACTTGTGCCGTGGCCAAATTAAATATTGAATGGCCCACCAAGAAGCAGGCTGAACTGACTAAAAGCAAGTTAGGGCAGTTACAGCAATAGGGCGGTCTATGGCAGCCAGATATTAAAGAAAAAAGCTTGCGTCTTCTGGCCTATTCAGCTATTATGTCAACTCCGGCGTCGGCAAGTTTAGGAAGCCTATTAACAAGCAGCAGCATTTCAACGGTTCCTCCCTCGCCGCTCTCTAGCTCCTGGGGATGGTGGATTGGATCAGCCCCAGCCATGTGCCCACTCCTTGTACAGAGAGGCACAGAAGCTGAGCAAAGAATTTGAAGTGGAAGGCCGGTCTAAGGACTGTCCTTTTGGCTTAGATCTCTTCAACCAACAAGACCTAAAGTTTGTCTCCCAGGACTGCTGAGGGCAGCCTCTGCTGGGGAAGAGTGGTGTACACCTAATCAAAAGGAACCCGTCTCTCCTCAGTGCCTTCAGGAGGCCGAGCTATTAATCCTGCCACCACCGCTGCTTCAGGTCACAGTGGTCTCCAGTGAGCACACATCTCAGTGCCGCCCGGAAATGTTGTGGCTCAGAGAGCCTCGAGAGACTGATTCCCTTAGTAGATTTCTGGAAGCGTGAAAACTTCTGACAAACATCTCACGTTGGGTCCTGCAGTCTGTAGAAAGAGTTTACAAAATTTAGTTTGGTTCTACCCTGCCTCTTTTCAATGTTTCAACAGTCTTTAATAAATCCAAAACAAGGGGTAATTCACACTAGGAATGACTGTGACACAAGAACATGACGTTAGTAGACCCAACAAAGACAGACAGCACAGACTGGGACTCAAATACATGGGGTAATGGGTAATTACAAGACACACCTGGATGACATGAACACAATCAAGCACGGGAGAACCTGGGTCAGGAAGCACATGGGGAGGGAAAACACAACAAACAGGTCCATATTCCTGACACCATGTCTCCATCCTTCACCAACACAGGAAGTTCCTGAGGTTTGCTTTCGTGGGCGATGGGTGGTTGCGACTCCAGGGCATCCACATGCTCAATTGTATCTATGATTGGTTGATTTTGGCTCAATCGGAGCAGATGGTGCTTCGGCATTGAGATGTTGTTCTCGCGCACATGAGAGAGTTGGGGTTGAGACTGAACACCAAGAAAAGCATGGTTTCTCAATTATAGAGGTCCACTTATCTGAGCTTGCTGTTGGATTTGACCACGATGCAGGCACAGTTTTCTCCAGCTCGGATCGAGTCAAGAGACAACGTGACTTCTTCTTTATACACCAAGAGCTTGTTACACTCCAAAGAGAAAGGAAAACTTGAAATTGCATGCAATGCGCAACTTTTGACTGCTCAGGTAATGTTGTCAGCATGACTGAGAGCCATTGAAAAACTACACAAAAGTACAACTACTTAACTTTAGCATTACTGGCCATGAGTAGGCTACTAAGGAGGGAACACACGTCAGCTGCTCAAAAAATGTGTCAGTGAGATGAACGGAGTGTGAGCGCAATCCTGTGAGAGTCACAGGCAGTAAACAGTGGAGTGCATGAAGGAGAGATGCGAGGCATGAACACTGTTCAAGGTCTCCATTAACTCATGCTTGTAGTTATTTAATGTGTATATATTTTAAAAGCACTGAATCGCTATAAAAAAATCACGATTCATTAGATTCTCAGCATTTTAAATTGATTACTCTCCGAAATCTGTGATTCACATGGAATTGATTTGGAATCCATGTTTCAAGATAGAAGCATTGTCAGGGTTTGTGATCAATGATCGAGAAAACAAGTGAATCGTTACACCCCTACTGTCTTCCTGTTAGCCATTTCATCGCTGAAGAGAGTCTGAGACTTGTCAGTGGCCACTTCCTTCCTAGACATAGCACCTGGTCTGGCCAAAGCTTTTCTGTACCCTTGGCCAGGGTCATACCTAAAGTGCCCTCCTCTAAGCCATGGCCCATCGTACTACATGCTTTTCTGTCCTCCTCCCATCTGGGACCCAGACCAACAGAACTTAATTGCATACATCCACAGAGCTGACATTTGGAGGAAGTCTAACCAATTATTTGTTTGTTATGGTCCTTCCAAGAGGGGTCTGCCTGCTACTAAGCAGACCCTCAGTTGGTGGATCCTTGATACCATCTCCATATCATATGAGTACTCTGGTCTCCCCTTACCCTTGGGGGTCAAGGCTCACTCCATCCCAAGTGTAGTGGCCTCCAAGACCTTCCTGTCAGGTGTGGCTATGCAGGATAACGCTGGGGACTGATCTATGCCACTCACCTATGTCATATTCTATGACTTTGACATTCATGCCACTCCTGGTTCCTGAGTTCTCTTAGTGTAGTTGTGCTATGTACATACACATTACGCAGGGACTTGAAATTCTGGCGGCGTGGGCATTCTCATTCCCAAAGCATTTAGATGCAGCTCGAGTTCCTGAAGGGGAATATCTCTACACTGTAAAAAAAATGTGCCATTAAATAACAGTAATTTAATGGCAGCAGAGGTGCCAGTAAAGTACTGTTCATTTACAGCTCTCAACCATTCATGTACAACTCTTATTTTTTTTTTTTACAGTTTTCCCATAATCCTACCATGGAAATTAACTCCACTCCCACTGCTTCAAACAGTTCGAGTTTAAAAACTAGCATTCATACGATGTTAGTACTGTAAACTTATTTCATTTGAGTCCACTGAGAAGGAATATTTCGGTTGCACTTTATTTTACTGTACGTGTACTTACATGTACTTATAGTGTACTTACATTGTATTTATATAAGAAAGTTCTGGTAATACAAGGTAACTACATGGGGTAGGGTTAGGTTTAGGGGTAGGTTCAGGGTTAGTACCTAGTTATTACATAGCTATTGTAATTACTATAATAAGTACATAGTATGTACATGGGGAACAGGACTGTAAAATAAAGTGCTACCAATATTTCTTAATATAAAACGTCTAACTAAAAGCACGACTTTTACTCAAATCACTGCAGCTCATTGTCAGCTATAGCACACATGTGCTGAAATACTTAACACAGAGATCATAATCTATCAGCAACCCCACATTTACTGTCTTTATATAAAGTAGCAGAAGATCGTCATTTGTGGCTCATCATTGACTGAAGCACATGCTCTACTCTCCAGCACAATGGTGAACAACAAAACTACAATAAACTAACAGATCTCTCTTGTGCAAACACACATTAATACAGCTGAGTTCAGTATTTACTCTCATTATCAGTGTATAACTTTGCATAATTTTATTTTTCTATGGATGTTCACAAATATTTTAGTCAAATTAACTTTTTTTCATTTGGTAAATCTGACTTTTACGTTTTACAGTATATTGCTGTTTTTTCCTTGACTTAACCATTAATTAATGGCAACAAACTGTAGAAAAACACAATTAGTTTTTCTACAGTTTGTTTCCTGTAAATTAATTACAGTTTATTACTGTTAAATGATGTGCCATGCTGTTTTTTCTTCATCTTAAATCTTTAACCATTTAAACCCCACAACAAAATCCTCAGTTTTAAATGAACACTTATAATGTGCACACTACAGAGTGTTAGAGTAACACTAAATCAGTGAAGTTAATGAGAATTCTGTGATTAATTCATGATTGAGTATTAGTGAATCACTGAAGGAGAGAGAAACAGAAGAACTACAACTGACTTCAGCCACAGCCTTAGATAAAATCAACTGAAATAAAAGAATACATCAAATCCCTCAAGATCTGATTAAACAACTCCTAAAACAGCTTCACCAGATTCACATTACTAACCAGACTGAATTTATTTCTGTCAGATGTCTACAGAAGATCTTATTGAGAGTTAAAGAGGTTTATGTGGTTTTTTTTTTCACTACCATGATGGAGATCAGTGTTTACTTTAGTTGGGCTCTTGAACCGTGACTTTTCAACACCAACATTTTTTTTGCATGCTGTAACAAGGGGTTTTTGGAACTTGTTATAGCAATATCACAAAACATGCTACTAAAACTTAAGACAAAAGCAAAAATGTAAGCACATAAGAATTAAAGATGAGTGGACAATTCAGGAGCACAATTTAATCATGCCACAATGCATGCTGGGAGTTCAGGGATGAGAACACTTTAAGTCAGTCTAGTAGATTATGGCTAACAATAACAGCCATAATCCCTTGATTACCCACACAAATGTTACTATAACAGACACAGCAATCAAACAAAACTTGAAGTTCAAAAGTCAAGGAGCCCAACTAAAGCAAACACTGATCTCCACAATGGTAATGTCAAACGGAACAGTAAACCATCATCATCTAAATCTCTGTAATTCTCAATAAGATCTTTTGATCTCTGATCTGACAGAAATAAATTCAGTCTGGTTAGTAATGTGTGAAGCTGGTAAAGCTTTTTGTTGATTGTTTAAATCTGTAAAGGCTGTAGCCGAAGTCAGTTGTTAGTGTAAAGTAGGGCTGCACGATTAATCGCATGCATTGTCATGCGTGTCTTGTCAGTAAAGCCGGTTCTGTGATTAGCAGTAAATGTCCATCACCTGGTTTCAAATGAAATGGCACTTCCCAACTAGATTTCTTTTGTTCTAAAATGTTCTCAGAACATTCTCATGGATTGTTCTAACAATTTTTTTAGCGGGTAGTTTTATTTTTGTTCCCAGAACGTTCTTTCAAAAGATAGGATAACATTCTCTAAAATGTTTATTAATAACATTATTAGAACATTATCCCCTAACATTCTAATTAAGATTTAAGCAGATGTTTAGATGTTGATGTTGATGTCTGTTTAAAAGTAATAGTTTGGTGTGATGTCACCATAATGGTGGTTAGTGTTGGTTTTAGTTGTGCAATTTGACACTTGACTTGTCAGTGTCATTCTTTAACTGCTGTCATCATTATTGTGGCCAAAACACCAAGATAACATGTGGTTCATTGGCGCTGGTGATTAATATATGACCATATATGTGGTCTGGTTAACTGTTTTCACCCAAGCTAATGGTGTTAGGTAAGTATTATTTTTTAAAGTGACTCAATGGGTCAACAGACTGACACCCTTTGAATTTAAAACGTTAGTTCACCCGAAAATGAAAATTATGTCATTAATAACTCACTCTCATGTCGTTCCAAACCAATAAGACATAGATATTTTAGGTTTAGTCCGAGAGCTCTCAGTTCCTCCATTGAAACTGTGTGTACGGTCTACTGTCCATATCCAGAAAGGTAAGAAAAACATCATCAAAGTAGTCCATGTGACATCAGAGGGTCAGTTAGAATATTTTGAAGCATCGAAAATACATTTTGGTCCAAAAATAGCAAAAACTACGACTTTTTTCAGCATTGTGTTCTCTTTCGTTTCTGTTGTGAGAGAGTTCAAAACAAAGCAGTTTGTCATATCCGGTTCACAAATGAATCATTCGATGTAACCGGATCTTTTTGAACCAGTTCACCAAATCAAACTGAATCGTTTTAAACGGTTCGCGTATCCAATACACATTAATCCACAAATGACTTAAGCTGTTAACTTTTTTAATGTGGCTGACACTTCCTCTGAGTTCTGTCTGTGTGTTCTGAGTCTGTCTCATTTATATGTTATTCTCTGTGCAGTACAAATTTAAAACGCACAAATGAATATGAAAAATTAAAGTTTAACTGGGCAGGCACACAATATAAGCTTATGTTCACACATGGAATTTACTAGCCTAATTATTAATTTAAGATCTCAAACTGCAAAAAGATAAATGGTAAGTTTATCCAAAAATGATAAATTGTCATCATTTCTCACATTTCTCACATTTCTCACATAATTTCCTTCCATCAACGGTCTACACAACTTTTCACATTTAAACATTGATCAGGGAACATAAACAGAACATTTGGACTAAACAACATGATACACATGGATTACTTCTCTTTATGGATTAGTTCTCTTTATGAAGTTTATGAAGTATTAAAGTGGTAGTTGCATGGACGTCATTCTAGGGACAGAAATCTTATATTCTATTAAAATATCTACAGTTGTGTTTGAAAGATAACAAAAGTACGGTGTACATATTAGGACATCCTCAGACCTCAGTCATTAAATGAAAAGGCGTCATGCCTCAGACCAAAAGGCTTCAGTCATCGGACAAAACGGCATCGCGCCTCTGACTGAAAAGCTTCAGGTCTCAGGAAAAACGACGTCAGGTGTCAGGTCTCATACAATTAACGTTAGGCATCAGACGAAACGGACTTGGACAAAAAGTCATCAGACGAAACGGACTCAGGTAAAAAGGCCTCAGACGAAACGGACTCGGGTGGAGTATCGCGTTGCCCCGCCCCATGTGATGTCACACGCACACCGTTCACAGGAAGTGGTATATAATGGTTGATTGATGGCAAAAGGAGTTAAGCAGCGCCTGTTATTTTATATTTTAACAGTTTTATTCAAATGTTACAGTAATTAATTTATATAGGGAAGAGAACATGCTTTTAGAGAGTCTTGTGTGCACGTTTAGAAAGTTAACTAGCCATATTGCAACTAGCGAGCTTTTATTTTGGCCAAGTAGTAAAATTACCCTTACGAAAAATAACCATGGTTTTACTATCAAAAAAAAAACAACAACACATGGTCGATATAGTTAAATCATGGTATCCACAGATTAACCATGGTTTTTCTACACTAACCATAGTTTAACCATGGTGTTTGTAGTAAAACTGTGGTTATACAAATGGTACGTTAATCATTACACTAAAAAAAACATGCTACTACATTTTTACTATAATAAAACCATGGTCACTTTACGTCTGGGTACAGCGAATTCTTTCAAGCTATTAGATTGAAATCTTGGTTTTTACATAACTGTATGAGTCTAACACCAGTTGAATTAAATGATTTTGTAAAAACAATGGTTCTGTCTTATAATTAAATATATATTTGTTTGTTTCAGTCAATCAAGTTATCGCTGACACTTTCTGGGTAAGCGTGGCTATGCTGAGCAGGACCATTACCTGGATTCAGTACCCATTTAGATGTCTAGGCAACAAATAAGCTCTTCCATGCCAGAGAATTAGCGTTTGTTCAATCCAAACCTGCATGTCATCCTGGACTTTACAGAAATCTACTGTGAAAGCCCTACATCACTGAAACTCCACTCTGAAGTTATAAGTGCACTACCACATTCAAAGGTCTGGTTGGGATAGCTCTGTGTGGTGCAGTGGAGATGTGGTTATGGCAGACAAGGGGTCCACTATTGAAGATATGCTCTCCAGTGTTGGTGCTAGACAGATCATTCCATCTTTCAAATGTGCCAAGCAGTTCAGCAATAAGGACTGTGAAAAAACACAGGCCACTGTACGCCTCAGACTTCTGGTGGAAAGGGTGATTAGAAGGGTCAAGGAAATACACATCTGGGATTCTGTTGTGCCACTCACCTTGTCAGGAAGAATTCATCAGATCTGGCACAATTGCTGTTTTATGGTTTATTATCAGGGACCAATGTTTCTTGAGCAGTGAATGTATATTATTATATTAGATTTTTAAGAATGACTGTGATTATTACAATAGTAGTGTTACAATGTTAACATTTGATAGCAGTTTTTTTTATTTTTTTTACCTTTTCAGTTAGTTGCAGTGCATACCTTTAATACCTACCATCATTAAATGTGTTTTTACTTATTTTATTTTTATTTTTTTGTAATGTAAAATTTTATATTTTGTATTATTAAATTATTTAAATAAAATGTCCCTGAAAATAATTTGACAGACACAATGAAATAGTTGACAATGAAAAGTATTTTTATAATAACTCATGAAAAAAAATCTTCTTTGTTATATCATG
Source organism: Carassius carassius (assembly GCF_963082965.1). Classification (NCBI taxonomy): domain Eukaryota; kingdom Metazoa; phylum Chordata; class Actinopteri; order Cypriniformes; family Cyprinidae; genus Carassius; species Carassius carassius. The sequence goes on along the minus strand of NC_081782.1, from coordinate 29,255,682 downwards.
TAAATATACACGATTAGTAAAAGAATATGCATATACATTACAGAAGATTTAATACAAAACAAAGTATTCACCTTGGTATGTACATATTTCTAATTAATAGCAAGTACAATATATTTATTGTTATAATTTGTGATGTATCTAATATGTTACTAAAGATCTACTACAAAATATGCTACATACTACTCAACTACATAAAGTATATATTTACTATGAATGTAAAAATAAATCTTAGGTTCCATCCATCCATCCATCTTCTTCCGCTTATCCGGGGCCGGGTCGCGGGGGCAGCAGTCTAAGCAGAGAACCCCAGACTTCCCTCTCCCTAGACACTTCCTCCAGCTCTTCTGGGGGGACACCGAGGCGTTCCCAGGCCAGCCGGGAGACATAGTCTCTCCAGCGTGTCCTAGGTCTTCCCCGGGGTCTCCTCCCAGTGGGACGCGCCCGGAACACCTTCCCGGGAAGGCGTCCAGGAGGCATCCGGAACAGATGCCCGAGCCACCTCAGCTGACCCCTCTCGATGTGAAGGAGCAGCGGCTCTACTCTGAGCTCCTCCCGGGTGACTGAGCTTCTCACCCTATCTCTAAGGGATCGCCCAGCCACCCTGCGGAGAAAGCTCCTCCACTTGAGGCAGGAACTCTCCACCAACCTGAAGTGGGCAAGCCACCCTTTTCCGACTGAGGACCATGGCCTCGGATTTGGAGGTGCTGATTCTCATCCCAGCCGCTTCACACTCAGCTGCAAACCGTCCCAGTGCATGCTGAAGGTCCTGGCTTGATGAAGCCAACACGACAACATCATCCGCAAAGAGCAGAGACGAAATCGTGTTGTCACCAAACCTGACCCCCTCCGGCCCCTGGCTGCGCCTAGAAATTCTGTCCATAAAAATCATGAACAGAACCGGCGACAAAGGGCAGCCCTGCCGGAGTCCAACACGCACCGGGAACAAGTCTGACTTACTGCTGGCAATACGAACCAAGCTCCTGCTCCGGTCGTACAGGGACCGGATAGCCCTTAGCAAAGGGCCCCGGACCCCATACTCCCGGAGCACCCTCCACAGGCCGCCGCGAGGGACACAGTCGAATGCCTTCTCCAAATCCACAAAGCACATGTGGACTGGTTGGGCAAACTCCCATGAACCCTCCAGCACCCCGTAGAGGGTATAGAGCTGGTCCAGTGTTCCACGGCCTGGACGAAAACCACACTGTTCCTCCTGAATCCGAGGTTCTACTATCGGCCGGATTCTCCTCTCCAGTACCCTGGCATAGACTTTCCCAGGGAGGCTGAGAAGTGTGATCCCCCTGTAGTTGGAACACACCCTCCGGTCCCCCTTCTTAAAAAGAGGGACCACCACCCCGGTCTGCCATCCCAGAGGCACCGTCCCCGACTGCCACGCGATGCTGCAGAGGCGTGTCAGCCAAGACAGCCCCACAACATCCAGAGACTTGAGGTACTCAGGGCGGATCTCATCCACCCCCGGTGCCTTGCCACCGAGGAGTTTCTTGACTACCTCGGTGACTTCAGCTTGGGTGATGGACGAGTCCACATCTGAGCCCTCAGCCTCTGCTTCCTCAATGGAAGACGTGACAGCGGGATTGAGGAGATCCTCGAAGTATTCCTTCCACCGTCCAACGACATCCCCAGTTGAGGTCAACAGCTCCCCACCTCTACTGTAAACAGCATTGGTAGGGCACTGCTTCCCTCTCCTGAGGCGCCGGACGGTTTGCCAGAATCTCTTCGAGGCCGACCGATAGTCCTTCTCCATGGCCTCACCGAACTCCTCCCAGGCCCGAGTTTTTGCCTCCACAACCACCCGGGCTGCAGTCCGCTTGGCCTGCCGGTACCTATCAGCTGCCTCAGGAGTCCCACAAGCCAACCAGGCCCAATAGGACTCCTTCTTCAGCTTGACGGCATCCCTTACTTCCGGTGTCCACCACCGGGTTCGGGGATTGCCGCCTCGACAGGCACCGGAGACCTTACGGCCACAGCTCCGAGCGGCCGCTTCGACAATGGAGGTGGAGAACATGGTCCACTCGGACTCAATATCTCCAGCCTCCCTCGGGATCCGGTTGAAGCTCTGCCGGAGGTGGGAGTTGAAGATCTCTCTGACAGGAGGCTCTGCCAAACGTTCCCAGCAGACCCTCACAGTACGTTTGGGTCTGCCGAGTCTGTCCAGCTTCCTCCCCCGCCATCGGATCCAACTCACCACCAGGTGGTGATCAGTTGACAGCTCCGCCCCTCTCTTCACCCGAGTGTCCAAGACATACGGCCGGAGGTTGGATGAAACGACCACAAAGTCGATCATCGACCTACGGCCTAGGGTGTCATGGTGCCACGTGTACTGATGGACACCCTTATGCTTGAACATGGTGTTCGTTATGGACAAGCTGTAACTAGCACAGAAGTCCAATAACTGAACACCACTCGGGTTCAGATCAGGGGGGCCGTTCCTCCCAATCACGCCCCTCCAGGTGTCACTGTCGTTGCCCACATGGGCGTTGAAATCCCCCAGTAAAACGACGGAGTCCCCAGTCGGAGCACTTTCCAGCACCCCTCCCAGAGACTCCAAGAAGGCCAGGTACTCTGCACTGCCGTTCGGCCCGTAGGCACAAACGACAGTGAGAGACCTATCCCCGACCCGAAGGCGCAGGGAAGCGACCCTCTCGTTCAGCGGGGTAAACTCCAACACATGGCAGCTGAGCTGGGGGGCTATAAGCAGACCCACACCAGCCCGCCGCCTCTCACCATGGGCAACTCCAGAGTGGTGAAGAGTCCATCCTCTCTCGAGGAGTGTGGTTCCAGAGCCCAAGCTGTGCGTAGAGGTGATCCCGACTATCGCTAGTCGGAACCTCTCAACCTCACGCACAATCTCAGGCTCCTTTCCCGCCAGTGAGGTGACATTCCACGTCCCTAGAGCTAGTTTCCGTGTCCAGGGATCGGGCTGTCGAGGCCCCCGCCTTCGACTGCTGCCCGATTCTCTAAGCACCGGCCCCTTACAGTCCCTCCTGTAGGTGGTGAGCCCACGGGAAGGCGGCCCCACGTCGCTCCTTCGGGCTGAGCCCGGCCGGACCCCGTGGGGGGAGGCCCGGCCACCAGGCGCTCGCATACGAGCCCCAACCCCGGGCCTGGCTCCAGGGTGGGGCCCCAGGTGCGCCATACCGGGCGACGTCACGGTCCTTTTATGTAATCTTTTCATAAGGGGTTTGTGAACCGCTCTTAGTCTGACCCGTCGCCTAGGACCTGTTTGCCTTGGGAGACCCTACCAGGGGCATATAGCCCCGGACAACATAGCTCCTAGGGTCATTCGGGTACTCAAACCCCTCCACCACGTTAAGGTGGCAGTTCAAGGAAGAGCCTAAATCTAACCTAAATCTTAGGTTCATACTATAATATGAACAGAATCTGTCCATTCATACCACTGAAAGATACACATCCATGTAAACGTTATAATAGTACTTTCATTGATGTTATGAAGGCATCATCTCGCCAGATCATCTGTATTGTGAAATCTGATTTTGTGTCAGTCACAAAGTCACACCAGTGTACACTGTAAAAAATCTTGCCGTTAAATAAAAGTAATTTACTGGCAGCAGGGGTGCCAGTAAAGTACTGTTAATTTACAGCTTTCAACCATTAATTTACCACTCTTATTTTTTTTTTACAGTAGTTTACCGTAAATTCTACCATGGAAATTAACTCCACTCCCACTGCTTCAAACAGTTCGAGTTTAAAAGCTAGCATTCCTACGATGTTGGTAGTTTGAACTTATTTAACTTGAGTCCACTGAAAAGGAATACTTCTTAATATAAAAATAAAAACACAATGTGTAGTAGTAAATAAACTAAATGCATGACTTTTACTCAAATCACTGCAGCTCATTGTCAGCTGTAGCATACATTTATGTGCTGAAGAACTTAACACAGAGATCACCACTGTATCAGCGACTCCACATTTACTGTCTTTATATAAAGCAGCAGAAGATCCGAATTTGAGGCTCATCATTGACTGAAGCACAGGCTCTACTCTCCAGCACAATGGTGAACAACAAAACTACAATAAACTAACAGATCTCTCTTGTGCAAACACACATTAATACAGTTGAGTTCAGTATTTACTCTCATTATCAGTGTATGAATTTTTTTTTTAATTACTATGGATGTTCACAAAAAGATTTAGTTAAATTAACTTTTTTTTCATTTGGTAAATCTGACATTTACATTTTACAGTATATTACTGTTTTTCCTTGACTTACCGGCAACAAACTGTAGAAAAACTATTTTTTTGCTGGCAACCATTAATTTACGGCAACAAACTGTAGAAAAACAGTTATTTACTGGCAGCAGGGGTGCCAGTAAATAACTGTTTTTCTACAGTTTGTTTCCTGTACATTAAATAACAGTTTTTTTCTTCATCTTAAATCTTTAACCCTTTAAACCCCACAACAAAATCCTCAGTTTTAAATGAACACTTATAATGTGTGCACACTACAGAGTGTTTGAGTAACACTGAATCAGTGAAGTTAATGAGATAATTCTGTGATTAACCCTTTCGAGTCGATTAACGCGGATACGCGTTTTGAGTCATTTTCTCCTGATAACCCCGAAAAGACCTTAAATTACACTTTCAGTTTTAATCGTACAGATAAGAGCAATACATCAATCGAATCTGTAAAGGGTCTACTTTTTTTTGGATACAGACATAATAACAACAAAACTTTGTGCACTTATAAAATAAAGATAACAAACAGGATTCTGAAGGATTGTGTGACTGGAGTAAGGATGCCAAACAATTTGTTTGAAAGTCAGCTTTGATTGTTTCTAATAAACTGTTTAACTGCACCCCCAAGTGGATATTAAATTATGTTGTGGGATAATTAAATATATTCTAAATAAACTACAAACATAAAATTATATAGATTTATTTTGTTCTTGCATTCTTTCTTGTAACTCCTCACTCACAGTGGCACAGATGACTGAATGGCTCATTATGCAGCTCATTATGCAGGCCTTTGTCTTCTCAGGTGTAAATCACAATGATATTCATGGTAGTTGACGCCTACTCGCATTTGACTTTTACCAACAAAAAGTGTCTTAGAAAATTTAAATCAATATATTGTTCTCTGTGAGTGAGTAAACAAGATGATTTTCACATCATTTAGAAAGAAAAATTCTAGGCTACAAGCTCCAGTTCTCAAAAATCCCGGGAACCATTGTTCTTTATGTGTTTTTTTTTGCCTTATTCAAGTGTTTTAACATTTTTAGTTTTTCACTAACCACGCATAATATTTTTTTTCTCAAAAACACAATCATGTACATACATGCATTTCTTATATTATTATAGCCCAGTTTGTGCTGATTACAGTGAGATTAGACTTTACCCATTTAGATATTTATAAGAAACTGAAAAAAGCACAAATGTCAGGGCATGACAAAACTTCTCCAGGCCCCAAAAATACCCTTAGACTCCAGAGGGTTAACTGATGATTGAGCATGAGTGATGAACACCTGCTATTAACAAACAGAATCACTAAAGGAAAGAGAAACAGAAGAACTACAACTGACTTCAGCCACAGCCTTAGATGAAATCAATTGAAATAAAAGAATACATCAAATCTCTCAAGATCTGATTAAACAACTCCTAAAACAACTTCACCAGATTCACATTACTAACCAGACTGACTTTATTTCTGTCAGATATTTACAGAACATCTTATTGAGACTTAAATAGGTTTAGGTGTTTTTTTTTTTTTCACTACCATGATGGAGATCAGTGTTTACTTTAGTTGGGCTCTTGAACGTGACGTTTCTACAAATAAGGTTTTTTTGTTTTGTTTTTTACATGCTGTGACAATGCATCTTTGGAACTTGTTATAGCAAAAAAAAGTCAACAGAAGAAAAAAAATCTAGTATTGTTGTTTATAGATTAACAAGAACAAGCACTGTATTATTTATGATCCAATCCCGTGTCCCTTCTCTTATTGAGTATTGATACTACAGCAAAATAAGAAACACTGAGCCCTAAGTTATGAAAGATTTTTAAGAAAATTTCACTCATAAAAAAAACCTTTGCTGAAATTTAGACAGAAACATCAAGAATCAGCGTATGAATCACAACAATGGTGAAAAAATAAATAAACATAAGTTCTGAACATCACAAAACATGCTACTAAAACTTAAGACAAAAGCAAAATTATAAGCACATAAGAATTCAAAAAAATAAGTGAACAATTCAGGGGCATAATTTATTCATGCCGCAATGCATGCTGGGAGTCATGGATGAGTTTTATCCTGTGCTGGTACCCAGCATGCATTGCATCATGAACCTTTTGATTGTCACCATTGTTGAGATTCATATGCTGATTGATTGCTGATGTGTGTTGGGGAAACTGCTGCCCAAAATGTTTAAAACTCAAACTGTCCTTAAATCCATATGTTCTGGTTATCACATTACGGTTCAATCTTATAAAATTGAAGAAACAAAAAATTGTGTGATTCAGTCACATATTTCAACATCAAATTAATATGTCATTACTATAGCAACACTTTAAGTCAGTCTAGCAGATCATGCCTGACAGAAACAGCCATAATCACTTGATCACCTAAATTAATATTTCTGTAACAGATGTACCATAAAGATACAAATATAGCAATGAAACAAAGTCTAAAGTACAATAGCCAAGGGCCAGGAGCCCAACTAAAGCAAATAGGCTACTGATCTCCACAATGGTGACGTCAAACGAAACAGTAACATTATCATCTAAATCTCTGTAATTCTCAATAAGATCTTTTGATCTCTGATCTCTGATCTCTGATCTGATAGAAAGTCATTCTGATTAGTAATGAGTGAAGCTGGTAAAGCTGTTTGTTGATTGTTTAAATTTTCAGTTGATTTCATCTAAGGCTGTGGCTGAAGTCAGTTGTAGTTCTTGTGTTTGTCTTGTTTCTTTTTTCTTCAGTGATTCTACTCGTTAACAGCAGCTGCTGATCAGTGTCTGTATTCACTCATTAGTTTTCATTCTCTCTGTCAGGTGGACTATATTAGTAAACTCATGTAGGAAATAGTGAATGAGGGTTTAGGGTGTGATTTGAAACACAGCCGCTGAGTGTCGACTTTGAACGTTGTTAATTTACGATATATAGCAGCAGGCTACCTTCTCGAAAATGATGAATATTATCCAGAATGCACTGTTTTAATGAAAAACAGTATGTTACTGTCGAAATTTGGCCGTTTTTTTACAGCAATTTTTTACAGTGTAGACCAGTGACTGCAGTCTGTCCTTGTACCTGCCAGTAGTACTTAGGGGTCTCTTTAAGTTTGGCTAGTCCTCTTTGAATTTTCATAAATGGAACCTGAGCAATTTTTTCAGCAGAGGTGATTTTTACCTCCACTAGTTCAAACTGGAATGTTTCAGATGGATCATGCACTCGTCCATCTAGACTATTTTAAAATTACAGCCAAACTGAAAACCAAGCACAGGTATTGGGGGGAAATTAACATCAGGAACACCTGCAGCTATAGGGGGACATTGGTATGAAAGTGGACTGCCAAGAGGTACAACTCTACTTTTGACATGCCCTCAAGTATGTGTGGCAGCAAAGGCTTGGGATTAATCTGACTTAGTTTTGCACCAGAAGCCAAGACATCAGCATCTGGAAGGGGACCTAAAGGAATGAAAACAAATTATGAGTCGTGAAGACATTAGTTTTTAGCTGTGCGCGCGTACACACACAAACAGAGTTGTGAATTACCTGTGTAAGCCTTTTATGGGGTAGAATTGATTCCATTCTTCCCAACTGATTCTGGCTTCAGGACACAAAGTTCACTCACTGCCTCTGGATGAACTCCCTTAATATAAAACAAATACAGTAATAATTAAAGATCTTTTACTGGTGGTTTTCATTTATATATTTGTTACTTAATCTGCACTCTTGTTCATTATTAGTCTATGATGTTTTAATGTTTACATATACTTTGTTTGAGTTAATAGTGTTCTTACCAATGCAGAAAGGAAAAATACATGCCTGTGCTCTTGGACAATGCCATCTCTGTGGCTCACTTGATTTTATTCATCTTCTTAGATGCGTTTCACTGCAAGCTAAAAGCATTAGATGCTGTAAAAAAAAAATCATTTGTATAAGGATATTGTATAACATCAGTGAAGAAGTACATTATCGATTAAACTTAATGGTAACACTTCCTATGAAGCCCGTATTTAAAACAAATTATAAGAGTATTCTTATGGCATTATAATGAATCTATAATGTATTAGAAAAAAAACTTTGTAATATGTCATATCATCTCATGAGTAATCATAACAACAGTTTTAATGTGTTATAATGTTTACTTATTTGTGGTTATAGTATTTAAGATTATGATTTATAATACACAATGAATATAATGCATCCACTTACATTCACAATAGAATGTTTTCCTTAGATATAATATAAGTCTCATATCTTGGCATTGTTGTTTTGTCACTTTACTCAAAGCAGGAAAAAACCACTATAAATAACTACAACAATAATAATGAAAATAAAAATATTATTTTTCCTTAAACAGCCATCATATCAAATATCTGATCAGATGAATGTGTAATATGGCACTTTTGATTTTAACTATATGTATTGTAATATCAATAAGATAGTAAGATACTGTATATATTTTAAATAAATAATGTCAAGATATAAGACTTATAAACCATTATAAATCATGTGGATTTAACATGGTGTTTATTGCATGTTATACATAAAAGTTACATCCACAAATAAGTTTTATACGAATAATTGTTATGATTATTTATGAGATGAAACAACGTTTTTCTATATATAATGCATTGAGGTTTTATTATAGTAAAAGTGTAGTAACATGTTTTTTTTAGTGTAATGATTAACGTACCATTTGTATAACCACAGTTTTACTACAAACACCATGGTTAAACTATGGTTAGTGTAGAAAAACCATGGTTAATCTGTGGATACCATGATTTAACTATATCGACCATTTGTTTTTTTTTTGTTTTTTGATAGTAAAACCATGGTTATTTTTCGTAAGGGTGATTTTACTACTTGGCCAAAATAAAAGCTCGCTAGTTGCAATATGGCTAGTTAACTTTCTAAACGTGCACACAAGACTCTCTAAAAGCATGTTCTCTTCCCTATATAAATTAATTAGTGTAACATTTGAATAAAACTGTTAAAATATAAAATATCAGACGCTGCTTACCTCCTTTTGCCATCAATCAACCATTATATACCACTTCCTGTGAACGGCGTGCATATGACGTCACATGGGGTGGGGCAACGCAATACTCCACATGAATCCGTTTCGTCTGATGACTTTTTGTCTGAGTCCGTTTCGTCTGATGACTTTTTGTCCGAGTCCGTTTTGTCTGATGCCTAACGTTAATTGTATGAGACCTGACACCTGACGTCGTTTTTCCTGAGACCTGAAGCTTTTCAGTCAGAGGCACGATGCCGTTTTGTCTGATGACTGAAGCCTTTTAGTCTGAGGCATGACGCCTTTTCATTTGATGATTGAGGTCTGAGGATGTCCTAAAATGTACACCGTACAAAAGGCTGAGTAAACTGATGAAATTTTCATTTTTTTAAACGAACCCTGTAATAAAAGTATATGGCCATATGTGTCACCCAAGATGCGTGCTAATGCCAGGTTGTGAACAGAGCCACTGTGTGACTACACATTCAGCTTAGCAGAATGGTTCCTGAGAGAGATGTTGTCACAAATATATAATAAAATTAGTTGGAGAGCTGACATTGACTGTTACTTTTATCTGCAGGCACTAACAAGAACAGCTTGATTGCAGAGAAGGACCACACAGCCGTACCTGCTCGCTGATGGGACGAGGAACATCATTCATGGATGCTACACAACTCAAATCTACACGTCATATTTGTTCAATATGCTTTTAAAGTTGCCACTTTGCCCATTTGTTCAATAAATGTTGAAATGTACACATCTGTCTGAAGTCTCTTGATTTAATGTCTAATCTTGTACGTGAACACCATACAATAGCATTTTTTTGCTTGCACTGAAAAGAGTACTTTATTAATTACACTTAAAACAACACCAGGGGTGTTAAATACCCCAGAGTGTAAAAATTTGGAGTGTTACACTTTACACTTGGAGTGTAATTTTTCTACACTATAAGGTGCTAGATTAACACAAAAAATTCAACACCACGAACAGTGTTATTTTAACACTAGACAGATTGGGACCATATGTGATCTTTAGTAGTGTTAAAATCGACACTTTAAGTGTTTAATTGACACTACGTTTTTTACTGTGTACCACATTCCTATTAACGATCATTCTGGTAGCACATGAAGGCAGCATTAGTGAAAACGATGGAGAAAAAGGTAGCTCTTTTGGAAATCAAAATATGAGGTGTGATGCTTAATTTGTCTGGACGTTGGCGCACAAAGCGTTGATATAGATCCCTCCTTCAGAAGCAATCTTTGCACAAATCCAGTGCAGAACTGACCCCTGTTTGTGTGGTAGTCCGGAGTAAAATGTTAACACAGACATATAGGACTTTTCTGGGGGGCTCCTTTGAAAATAAAATGTAACCAGCATGTCCTCAATGGTCTATGGAGACTCCTATGTTCTTTGGTGTTTCCTAACATGTGACTCCAGCAGCTACAACGAGAAGACAGTAATGGCGGACAGCTGCTTCTCACTCATATGCTAATAGGGCAGAGAGCATCACAAATGGATGGGACTTTCCTGAGTATGACGTCATAGTAGTGAGAAATCTGGAACTGCTAGTGTGGAGAGACTGATTATGATTTATTGGGATTATAAAACAATGAGTGGGTGGATTTTTCCCATTATAGGCTAGTTGTTTTCACACACTGCAGACATACAACTGTGTTCAAACATCTTATAAAAGTGATTTTTCGTTCTATGGAATTCCCCCGGTTTCACAGACAAGGCTTAAGCCTAGTCCCAGACTAAAGTGTAAATCAGAGCTTTTGCAACTGAAGGAAACTTGCACTGACTGATCTTAAAATATATTAGTGCCTTTGTTTTGTTTCAAGATGCACACCAGTAATGTTTTTTCTAAGGCATGTTAATAAAAATTACTTAAATGTCCTAATTAAACTATGGCCTAATCCTGGCCTAATCCAAGCTCTGTCCCAATGCAAATGTGTCCACTATTGTATATGCAATCAACTTAAGTGATAAAACAATAAAATATGCTTTCTGGAATGATCCTCAACAGGTAACTGTCACAGTGTCTGGTCTGTGTTTCCCTGGGTGTCCACTAGTGGTCTCACTTCCCCATAGAGTCACCCCACTGCAGGCACTGCAATTCCCACATGTCTTTGTCCCATTCATCACTGTTAATTGCACACCTGTTAATTGCACTCAGTTGTCCCAACTTTCATCATTTTCACCTGTCCATATATACCCTGTTTGTTTCTGGCATTGTTATGGAATCCTTGGTTTATGTCATTCTGCTTCTTCGTGTTCCCTAGTGTTTGTCGTGTTTCTTGTTTTGGACTGCCTTTTTGGTTATTGACCTTTTGCCTGACTGGACATTGATTCTTGGATTCTCTCAATAAAACACTGCATCTGGATCTCACTGTTTGTGTGTGCGTTCGTGACAGAAGGATTCTGTCATGTCCAGATCCAGCAGTGTGGGATTTCGAATCCGCTCCCCAGCCACCATGGAAGAGCGGAGGGGGAGACTTCTGAATCTAACCATCCTCCGTCAAAGGGGGAGTGAAGTGGGTGGTTTGGCTCAGAAATTCTGGACTATGGCAGTAGAGCTGGGGTATAATGATGAGGCACTGAAGGATCTGTTTAACGCCTGCCTGGATAACCCTGTGCCTCAGTGGTAGTGGTGGAAATTATGATTCTTTCAAGAGACATTTTCAGTTTGTTCACCAAAATGATTCGTTCAGAATCGTTCACTGATTCGTTCAGTGATCATTTCTTCGTATTACACAAAATATACCAGCAGGTGGCAAAAAAGAGTGTATTATGTGTTATGTCTTAAGTCAACGAACGTATTCACTTGTTACAAAAACTGATCTGGCTTTATTAAAATGTGTTCATAATCGCATTCAATATATAAAGCCTAAATAAGTTGTTCCGATGAACAAAACACTAGGTTTTCTTGCCTAATTAGCATTTTAATTGTTTGGTCAGATAGTTTGTATATATTCACATTCATAAATCGGGGATTAAACGGAGTTCTGTATGCTACATATCAAAACAAGCGTATGTGTACAGTACCTGTAACTGCGCTTTGCATTTTGCGAGACTGACATGCTAAATGGCAGACTAACCCAGTTTACTCTCATTCATTTCGTTCATGAACGAGATAAGCTATACCAGTTCATTTCATTCACGAACAACGTATCCGTTCATTCAACTCGTTCACGAACAACATGTGTGCCACTTCAGTCATTTCATTCACGAACGACATGGGTATCAGATCAGTCATTTCTTTCACGAACGATAAGATCTCTGGATCTCATTCAGACTCATATGAAACTTGTTCATTGAAGGGCTTATTCGTTCACTACATTCAACAAATCACATGCTTTGTCACATCTCATACTTGAAGGATATTGGCTCAAGGTTGAGTAGTTTTTTGACAGGATGAAATGGTTGTTAACCGGTTCACTGAGTTGCGCATGCGCTGCGCCGCGCTGCTGTGGAGGGAGGAACTTCAGTGAACGAGAAATATGAGTCAGTGGATTGCGTGAACGAGAATGATTCGTTCACCTAAAAGATTCGTTCAAAAAGAACGATTCGTTCATGAACGACACATAACTACTCAGTGGGAGATGAAGGGGCTGGAGATCCTGGACTTTTGGGGGTTCACCAGTTACCTACACCATCGTGCTCAATGGGATACACTGACCACACCGTCTCTCCAGACACGATGGCTGACTCTATGTCGGTGTCTCCAGAAAGGATAGCCGCCAGCCCAGCGCCACTGCCGAAGATGGCCGCCAGCCCGGCACCACAGCACAAGATGGCCGCCAGCCCAGCGCCACTGCACAAGATGGCCGCCAGTCCCAGCGCCACTGCACAAGGTGGCCGCCAGCCCAGCGCCACTGCACAAGATGGCCTCCAGCCCAGCGCCACTGCCTAAGATGGCCACCAGCCCAGCACCATTGCACAAGATGGCCACCAACCCAGCGCCACTGCACAAGATGGCCGCCAGCCCAGCGCCACTACACCAGATGGTCCCAGCACAGTGCCACTGCACAAGATGGCAGCCACAGTGGACTCTCCAGAGTCGAGTCAGGTCCCCGTTGACCTTCCAGAGTCAAGTCAGGTCCCCGTTGAACCTCCAGAGTCGAGTCAGGTCCCCGTTGACCCTCCAGAGTCGAGTCAGGTCCCCATTGACCCTCCAGAGTCGATTCAGGTCCCCGTTGACCTTCCAGAGTCGAGTCAGGTCCCCGTGGACTTTCCAGAGTTGAGTCAGGTCCCCGTGGACGCTCCAGAGTCGAGTCAGGTCCCAGTGGACTCTCCAGAGTCGAGTCAGGTCCCCGTAGACGCTCAAGAGTCGAGTCAGGTTCCCGTGGATGCTCCAGAGTCGAGTCAGGTCCCCGTGGATGCTCCATAGTCGAGTCAGGTCCCCGTCAAGTAACCAAAGTCAAGTCGCCAATGATCTTCATAAGTCAAGCCACCAATGATATTCATGAGTCAAGTCAAGACACAATTGATCTTCCTGAACAAAGTCAAGGTTACCATTAACCTTCATGAGTCAAGTCAAGCCACAGTTGATATTCCTGAACCCAGTCAAACCACCACGGATCTACCAGAGCCTCGTCAAGTCTCAGCTGAACTTCCAGAGCCTCGTTACGTCTCAGCCGAACATCCAGAGCGCTCGTCCTATCCCGTCATGGCCATGGAGGCCATCCATGAACTCACCGCCTGCCCTGTCATGGCCATGGAGGCCATCTACCACCTCATCATGGCCAAGGAGTCCACCCTTAACCTGTTTATGTTCTGTTTCAGCCTTGCCTGACCATATTTGCTCTCCTGTGCCATCGACCCCACTGTGGTGGTCCTCTGCTCCACCCCTGGTGGGCTTCTGTCTCGACTGCACGGGTGTGGTGGTCCTCTGCTCCACCCTGGGGGGCTTCTGTCTCGTCTGTTCGGCTGTGGTTGTCCTCTGCACTGCCCTGGTGGGCCTCTGTCTCGACCGCACGGCTGTGGTGGTCCTCTACTCCACCCTGGGGGGCTTCTGTCTTCTCTTTCTTGGCTGTGGTGGTACTCTGCGTTGCCCTGGTGGGCCTCTGCCTAGACCGCACAGCTGTGGTGGTCCTGTGCGCCGCCCTGGTGGGCTTCTGTCTTGTCCGCACGGCTGTGGTGGTCCTCTGCTTTGCCCTGGTGGGCTTATGTCTTGTCCGCACGGCTGTGGTGGTCCTTTGAACCGCCCTGGTGGACTTCTGTCTCGTCCGCACGGTTGTGGTGGTCCTCTGCTCCGCCTTGGTGGGCTCCAGTTCCACCTGCTCCACCCTGGATTCCTGCCCTGTATGCACTGCCCAGGGACCCTGAACTTTCCGATCCACCCTGGTCGGTTTTCGTTGTTTTTTTTTGTTTTTTTTTTTCACTTCCTGTTTCTGTTCCCCTCTATGGACCTGGCCCTCTGTCCCTCCCCCTGATCCTCCACCAGTCCACCTCCCTCCTGGTCTCTTAGTTCTTGTGTTCTGTGGAGCATCTGGTAGCTGCTCCTTAGAGGAAGGGGTAATGTCACGGTGTCTGGTCTGTGTTTCCCTGGGTGTCCACTAGTGGTCACTTTCCCATAGATTCACCCCACAGCAGGCACTACAATTCCCACAAGTCTTTGTCCCATTCATCACTGGTAATGGCACACCTGTAAATTGCACTCGGCTGCCCCCACTTTCATAATTTTCACCTGTCCATATATACCCTGTTTGTTTCTGGCATTGTTACGGAATACTTGGTTTATGTCACTCTGCTTCTTAGTGTTCCCTAGTGTTTGTCGTGTTTCTTGTTTTGGACTGCCTTTTTGGTTATTGATCTTTTGCCTGACTGGACATTGATTCTTGGATTCTCTCAATAAATGGCGGATGTATGTCTACCTTTGATTGCAGGTGAGGACATATTTGAGCTGCATTTGGTGCAGCTCAAGCTGGAGGCTGTGGAGAACCTAAACTTGTTGCTTTAAATTAATGGTTATTGTCATGGTGTAAAGAACAGAAACTGCAATTTGTTAATAATTGCAATATTTTCTGGGAGCGTCCTAGGCTTTTTTTTAAGCTGATGTCCTGCACCCCAGCAGAGTCGGAGCGGAACTTCTTTCGGACAACATCTCCAAGACACTTCGCTCCATATGACTAGTAAGCCAATTCTCAAATAATTATTATTATGACTTTTGTTATACCCGCTTAAATGATAGAAGTACTTGCGCTATGTCCAACCTATTAAGACTGTGTCTGTTCCCCAAATAATGGGGTCAAAATATAAATTTAATGTAGGATCTAGAAAAAAAATCTTATCACGGTTAAACCAGAAAAATGTTAAATAAATGAACAAAAACCATTTTTAAAGATTGGGCTTATAAACATAGTTTTGATGTACTCTGCTTGACTGAAACCTGACACTTGTAGTCTTGAGCGCAAATGGAGAAAAACTAACTTGGAAGTTTTTAGAATTGCGGGGAAAAACTGTATGTCCAGCTACAGACAGGCCCTAAAAACTGCCCGGGCCAAGCATATCAACAGGTATTCAAGGGGCAGGCTTGGACCAAAAAACAGTACACTGAATCTAGTAGACTACAGTTTGCAACTAAATGGATGTAGTGTTACTTCCTCTACAGTCAAACATCTGGGTGTTATATTAGACAGCAACTTGTCTTTTGAAAACCATGTTTCCCATGTTACAAAAACTGCATTCTTCCATCTTAGAAACATTGCCAAGCTATGAAACATGTTACCTGTTTCTGATGCAGAAAAGCTAGTTCATGTATTCATGACCTCAAGACTGGACTGTAATGCACTGCTAAGTGGTTGTCCTGCATCTTCAATAAACAAGCTACAGGTAGTCCAAAATGCAGCAGCTACAGTCGTTACCAGGTCAAGAAAATACGATCATATTACCCCAAATCTACAGTCTCTGCACTGGCTACCTATTAAGTTTCGTATCAGTTACAAATTATTATTACTTACCTATAAGGCACTAAATGGTTTAGCTCCTGTGTACCTAACTAGCCTTATACCACGCTACAATCCATCATACTCCCTTAGGTCACAAAACGCTGGAATTTTAGTAGTCCCTAGGATAGCAAAGTCCACTAAAGGAGGTAGAGCTTTTACACATTTGGCTCCCAAACTCTGGTATAGCCTTCCTGATAATGTTCGTGATTCAGACACACTCTTTCTGTTTAAATCTAGATTAAAAACACATCTCTTTCGCCAAGCATTCGAATAATGCATCTCATAATTTGTGACTGCAGTTGTATCTGATCAAATGCACATTCTTATTCTTTAGCTTGGGTTAAACTAATTAATTTTAGTTGGTTGGAACAGCAGCTATGCTAATTATGTCTCTATTTACATCCCGTGGTAACTAGGATTTACACAAGTTCCAGTCTGGATCCAGAACACCCGAGTAGAGATGATGCCAACCCCTCAGAGGACCTCAGATGATGCCAACCCTGAAACAACATACAGAACTAACAAATATTGCTACTTACTATGCAACCACATAATAATTGCTGTTAATAGTGTTCATCGTCTGGTTGACAACGTCTTGTATCAGTTTTTCAGAAAATTCCTATCATATGCACATAAACTGACAGTCACCACTTATAAGCTACTACTAAATATTGCAGAAACTTAATTTCTGTAAAGTTGCTTTGAAATGATTTGTATCGTAAAAAGCACTATACAAATAAACTTGAATTGAATTAAACTTGAATGTGCTTTTTGTGGCATCTTCTCCTGATAACACTGAAAAAAAACCTTAAATTACACTTTCAGCTTTGATTGTACAGACAAGAGCAATACATTAATTGAATCTGTAAAGGGTCTACTTTTATTTGTATACACACATAATAACAAAAAAACTTTGTGCATTTATAAAATAAAGAAAACAAACTGGGTGCACTGGTGCCCTTGGTTCTGCCTGATTTTAATTTAGAAAGGTGTCATTAAAATGAACTGTAACTCAGCAAATACTCAACAAAGAGACATGAGAGAGATATCTATAGAAACCTTGACATGTCTACTTTTAAACTAAGTAAGACTTATCTAAAACAAATATTCTGTGATAAAGTAATCCAAATGAAAACAATGCGATGTCCAGTCTTACACGTCTCCCTTCATTATATCTAATGCGACCACGCACACGCATTGAGTGCACTATTGATATTACAATAGTCCACGTGAAGCACGTGGCTTGTAAACACCCACACAGCAAACAAAGCAGCGAGACTGTACTTCAAGTTTTTTAAATTTTGCTGTTCGATTCGCACTGAGTGGAATAAGACAGAATTCACCTCAGAAAAGACTCTACTGTTACAAATAAGACAGGCCCTTTTTCTTTTTGAGGGGTGTTCGTCCAGAACAGCAGGCCCCTGTAGTTATAGCAGCAAGGGTATTCTCTCCAGAGAGAGAAAACAGCAGGCCCTTTTTCTTTTTGTCCCTCGCTAAGGGATAGAACAGCAGGCCCCTGTAGTTATACCAACAAGGGTGTTCTCTCCAGCGGGAGAAAAAAGCAGGTCCTATTTATTTATTTTTTGTAAATGTACGTTTTATACGAAATATCCACTTCATCACCTTTCTATATTTAGCTGTAGATCATGCTGTATACAATTACTCTGCCTCAGAAGCCTGTCCAAAATAAGTTAATGAGCTGCCTGCAAGTCATGGGGTGTGTTCAACTTGAAGCACGGCTACGGACGGTGATCAACGAGAGCAGCCGATTGCAGTCGGGGGCGGAGTTGAAAACAGACATGTCAAGCCGGACACTTTCTGCTCCCGTTAGTGACACGGTGTTTGCATACTTTTTCACATATATTTCACATTTGACAGAATATACTGCTTAATACAGCGCCATATTTTCAAGAATAAAAGTTCAGCATAATCATACCATTTAAATACTAATACAGTGGGGTATATACGCTTTTGTTGTATGATAAACGTGACTTAATACAACAGTGCAACTACATTAAAAAAGCTTTTACCATTCTAAAAACACAGATTTGTGGCCATTATTGGAACTGCAATTGTTGAATAAACCCCCGAAACACACGTAATCGTGAAACAGCTGTGTCGTCATCAGCGCTCCTGCAGTTGCTATGGAGAAACTGCGGCGGCTGAGTCAGCCGGCTGCTCTCGAAACACTCTTGCGGTACTTTGATGGCACACGTGACAGTCATGTGGCGCCAACTTTCTATATTTAGCTGTAGATCATGCTGTATACAATTACTCTGCCTCAGAAGCCTGTCCAAAATTAGTTCATGAGCTGCCTGCAAGTCATGGGGTGTGTTCAACTTGAAGCACAGCTACGGACGGTGATCAACGAGAGCAGCCGATTGCAGTCGGGGGCGGAGTTGAAAACAGACATGTCAAGCCGGACACTTTCTGCTCCCGTTAGTGACACGGTGTTTGCATACTTTTTCACATATATTTCACATTTGACAGAATATACTGCTTAATACAGCGCCATATTTTCAAGAATAAAAGTTCAACATAATCATACCATTTAAATACTAATACAGTGGGGTATATACGCTTTTGTTGTATGATAAACGTGACTCAATACAACAGTGCAACTACATTAAAAAAGCTTTTACCATTCTAAAAACACAGATTTGTGACCGTTATTAGAACTGCAATTGTTGAATAAACCCCGAAACACATGTAATCGTGAAACAGCTGTGTCGTCATCAGCGCTCCTGCAGTTGCTCTGGAGAAACTGCGGCAGCTGAGTCAGCCGGCTGCTCTCGAAACACTCTTGCGGTACTTTGATGGCACACGTGACAGTCATGTGGCGTCGGTGCTGTCTCAAGTCGGACAAATCATTATTATTTTTTTCAAATCAGATTGCGATCGATTTGCGCAGAAAGAGAAATATCAGATGCAGCCAGTAACTTCTCACTAGTGATTCGTGAGGGTTTCAGAGGACGATTACTCCTCGTTGCCCCCTGTTGTTCAGAGAATAGTACACCAGGGTTCTTACACCTTCAAAATAGGGCTGCACGATTAATCGCATGCGATTGTCTATAAATAAATCTACCCACTAAAAACATTGTTGCCCCACTGAAGTGGGGCGAAGCCTGTTTCCAATCATGCACCTCCGGTTGTCCAGTTCCAGTCACACCGTCCCCTGAACCTCTCCCAGTCTTCTCCACGTCTATTGAGAGCCCAGTTGAAAATCAGTCCATCACCATTCCTCAATGCTACGCCCCCTTCAGCGACGTCTTCTGCCCTAAACAGGCCTCCAAGCTGCCTCCACACCGGCCGTGGGACATCGATCTGCTGCTGGGTGAACCAGTGCCAAAGGGAAGGATATATCCCTTATCCATTCCTGAGGAGAAGGCCATGGAGGAATACATCAAGGAGGCGCTGGCCCAAGGGTATATTCGTCCATCTACAACCCGAATTCCGGAAAAGTTGGGCCTTTTTTTTAATTTTAATAAAATGAAAACTAAAAGACTTTCAAATCACATGAGCCAATATTTTATTCACAATAGAACATAGATAACATAGCAAATGTTTAAACTGAGAAAGTTTACAATTTTATGCACAAAATGAGCTCATTTCAATTTTGATTTCTGCTACAGGTCTCAAAATAGTTGGGACGGGGCATGTTTACCATGGTGTAGCATCTCCTTTTCTTTTCAAAACAGTTTGAAGACGTCTGGGCATTGAGGCTATGAGTTGCTGGAGTTTTGCTGTTGGAATTTGGTCCCATTCTTGCCTTATATAGATTTCCAGCTGCTGAAGAGTTCGTGGTCTTCTTTGACGTATTTTTCGTTTAATGATGCGCCAAATGTTCTCTATAGGTGAAAGATCTGGACTGCAGGCAGGCCAGGTTAGCACCCGGACTCTTCTACGACGAAGCCATGCTGTTGTTATAGCTGCAGTATGTGGTTTTGCATTGTCCTGCTGAAATAAACAAGGCCTTCCCTGAAATAGACATTGTTTGGAGGGAAGCATATGTTGCTCTTAAACCTTTATATACCTTTCAGCATTCACAGAGCCTTCCAAAACATGCAAGCTGCCCATACCGTATGCACTTATGCACCCCCATACCATCAGAGATGCTGGCTTTTGAACTGAACGCTGATAACATGCTGGAAGGTCTCCCTCCTCTTTAGCCCGGAGGACATGGCGTCCGTGATTTCCAACAAGAATGTCAAATTTGGACTCGTCTGACCATAAAACACTATTCCACTTTGAAATAGTCCATTTTAAATTAGCCTTGGCCCACAGGACACGACGGCGCTTCTGGACCATGTTCACATAAGGCTTCCTTTTTGCATGATAGAGCTTTAGTTGGCATCTGCTGATGGCACGGCAGATTGTGTTTACCGACAGTGGTTTCTGAAAGTATTTCTGGGCCCATTTAGTAATGTCATTGACACAATCATGCCGATGAGTGATGCAGAGTCGTCTGCGAGCCCGAAGACCACGGGCATCCAATAAAGGTCTCCGGCCTTGTCCCTTACGCACAGAGATTTCTCTAGTTTCTCTGAATCTTTTGATGATGCTATGCACTGTAGATGATGAGATTTGCAAAGCCTTTGCAATTTGACGTTGAGGAACATTGTTTTTAAAGTTTTCACAATTTTTTTACGCAGTCTTTCACAGATTGGAGAGCCTCTGCCCATCTTTACTTCTGAGAGACTCTGCTTCTCTAAGACAAAGCTTTTATAGCTAATCATGTTACAGACCTGATATCAATTAACTTAATTAATCACTACATGTTCTCCCAGCTGAATCTTTTCAAAACTGCTTGCTTTTTTAGCCATTTGTTGCCCCCGTGCCAACTTTTTTGAGACCTGTAGCAGGCATTAAATTTTAAATGAGCTAATTAAGTGGATAAAAGTGTAAAATTTCTCAGTTTAAACATTTGCTACGTTATCTATGTTCTATTGTGAATAAAATATTGGCTCATGTGATTTGAAATTCCTTTAGTTTTCATTTTATTAAAATTTAAAAAACGTCCCAACTTTTCCGGAATTCGGGTTGTACCTCCCCTGCTGCTTCGATCTTTTTCTTCGTAGAGAAGAAGGATGGAGGCTTGAGGCCATGTATTGATTACCAAGCACTCAATAACATCACTGTAAAATTCCGGTACCCACTTCCACTCGTCCCAGCTGCCCTGGAACATCTCCGTGGTGCCGCTGTGTTCACCAAGTTGGACATCCGCAGCGTATACAACCTCATCCGGATCCAGATATGTGAGGGGGACGAGTGGAAGACCGTTCATTACCCCTACTGGTCACTACGAATATTGCGTCATGCCATATGGGCTTTTTAATGCCCCCTCCGTATTCCAGGATTTCATCCACAAGGTGCTCCGGGATTTCCTCCACAAGTCCGTCTTGGTATATATCGATGATATCCTCATCTATTCCCAGAGCCTGGCAGAACATCAACGCCACATTGCGGAGGTCCTGCAACACCTGAGGGACTACCAGCTCTACCTCAAAGCCGAAAAATGTTCCTTCCATCAGCCCTCAGTGCAGTTCCTTGGCTATACCATCAATCGCAGTGGCATCCGGATGGACGAGGGGAAGGTGAGCGCAGTCAAGGATTGGCCCACTCCAACCACAATCAAAGAATTGCAGCGGTTCCTTGGCTACGCCAATTTCTATAGATGGTTTATACGCAACTTCAGTACCATCACCAGTCCTCTTACCAATCTCCTCCGCCAGAAACCTAAGTCTCTCTCCTGGACTCCAACCGCCACAGAAGCCTTCCAAACCCTTAAACAGGCCTTTACGACCGCCCCACCCCTGGTCCATCCTGATCCCGATCGGCCCTTCATGGTGGAAGTGGACACCTCAACCACCGGAGTGGGAGCAGTCCTATCCCAGCAGCAGGGGAATCCCAGCCGCCTCCATCCATGCCCCTTCTTCTCCCGGAAACTCAACCCTGCGGAGGTAAACTACGACATTGGAAATCGCGAATTGCTAGCCATCAAACTAGCTCTGGAGGAATGGAGGCATTGGCTAGAGGGAGCCAAACACCCATTTCAAGTCCTCACTGACCATAAGAACCTAGAATACCTTCGAGTAGCCAAGAGACTCAATCCCAGACAGGCCTGCTGGGCATTATTCTTCACCCGCTTCCAATTCACCATCTCGTACCGCCCAGGGGTGAAAAACGTAAAGGCCAATGCCCTATCCAGATGCTACGCTCTCGAAGAGAAATCTGAAACTCCAGAAACCATCCTGCCAGAAAATATCATTGTCTCTCCGATTACTTGGTCTTCTGACACTCTTCCTCCAGCCGAGCCTCCTACCAACACCCCACCGGGTTGCCCACCGGGACACCTATACATCCCCAGGACACGGCGCACCCCACTCATCCACTCCACTCATACGTCACTTGGCACTGGTCACCCGGGGGTCAATGAATCCCTCTCGCTGCTAAGGGAACGCTTCTGGTGGCCCAACATGGCCTCGGATGTCAGGAGGTACGTGAGTGGATGTACCAGCTGCGCCATGTCCAAAAGTCCTCGCCATCTACCATCTGGCAAGCTCCATCCTCTGCCCGTTCCTAATCGCCCTTGGTCACACCTAGGGGTGGACCTTATTACTGACCTCCCGCCTTCAGATAACAATACCTGTATTTTGGTTATAGTGGATAGATTTTCTAAATCCTGTCGTCTTCTTCCTCTAAAGGGCCTACCTACAGCCATGGAAACGTCTGAATTACTGTTCAACCATGTCTTCAGGTACTTCGGCATCCCAGAAGATATCGTATCGGACAGAGGCCGCCAGTTCATCTCCCGGGTGTGGAAAGCCTTCCATTCCCTCCTAGGTGTGGCCATCAGCCTGTCCGCCGGGTATCATCCTCAATCAAATGGGCAGATGGAGAGGAAGGTCCAGGAGATTGGACGCTTCCTCCGTACCTTCTGTCACGGCCACCAGAACTCCTGGAACCAATTCCTGGGGTGGGCCGAGTACGCACAGAATTCCCTCCGCCAACCCACCACCGGACTCACTCCCTTCCAGTGCGTACTTGGCTACCAACCACCTCTATTCCCCTGGTCAGGTGAACCCTCGGATGTCCCCGCCATCGACTACTGGTTCCAGGAGAGCGAGATGGTCTGGGACGTGGCACATCACCAACTTCAGCGGGCAATTCGCAGACGCAGGACGACAGCCGACCTTTGCCGATCCGAGGCCATTCATTCCTGTATGCTTACTATAAGGACTAACTCCTCTTCTACTCTCTCCAGCGATTCCCTCCGAAGACCCAGTTCCCCAAGTGTGCGTGTGTGTGGCTTACCGTCCCTCCAAGAAGTCTTCACCCTACCTTCACGGATCCATCCTCATTGTCACTCATCACTACCTGCTCCGCTGCTTGTGTCTGTGTACAATAAACATCTTCATTCTGTTACTCCTCAGCTTCCCAAGTGATCCGTAACAGTGATGGACATTTACTGCTAATCACAGAACCAGCTTTACTGACAAAGACACGCATGACAATCGCATGCGATTGATCGTGCAGCCCTAGTAAAATCCAAGCACTTCCAAGGACATTTCAATTTTCCAGCAGTTTACAACTGTGGTAAATTACCTGTTTACATACATACCTTAGTAAAAAGCACACGCACAGATACAATGTAGACACACCTTACTTTGTAAACCGTTTGGATTTTTGATAGCACATTTGCAATTTGCATTGTTCTAAACAAAATCGGCAAATTGCCTGGGGAACTGGGGAACCCTGCATAAGGATTGTACGTATGCATTGTTAGCCAATCTTAAATGTATACCCCAATAACACTTTCATTCATTTTCACTTTTCACTTTAATTGCGACAGTCTTAATATTTAGTTTAGCTGAGCAGGGAAAATTTTGTTTACATTGATATGCTCAAAGAGCACACTCTCCCATGGAAAACCAACCAAGCAGACTTAACAGGAGGCTACTTAAGTATTTAGTTCTCGGTTTACCATAATTTGTCATCTGCAAACCAGCACTGAGTGAAGCAGCAACCTCCAGCAAGGTTTGTTATTTTTTTTTTCTTCTTCTCTCTCCTCTATCGAATGGCACGCATTAATAAAGAGCACACTACAGCCACATGCGCAGACTCGAGCATAGCTGCTTGTTTTATGAAACCATGATAAACCATTCAGTAAGAAAGCAAGTGATTATGAACCAATGCTCAGTACTTATCTAAATCCAAACTAGAGCTTCATGATTAATCGCATGTGATTGTCATACGTGTCTTGTCACTAAAGCAGTTTATTTTTTTTAATTTTATTAGTTTATTCCAGGCAATGGCACAAAAAAAGTACAAGGCTGACAAAATATAGTTAAATCATATAGTGCAGAAAAAAACAAAAAACAAAAAAAACAGAAGATACAGTATTCAAATATGACGATCGAATTCTGCCTGAAAGGGAGTGGGAAGAAGACAACTTATTTAATCCCATTTAGTGATTAATAATTGAGCTTCATTGTTACTTTGCTCACGGATTATTTACAAATGTTATATCATGGTGGCGTTACCACAAGTAACAAGTAATTATTATAACAACAGTTTATACCAACAATGTAATAGGAATAAACAATGCCAACAATGGTAATGGACAACATACCAATGATAATAATGGACAATATACCAACGATGGTAAGAAAACACTGAGCACATGTTAACACTATGAGACAGAGTACAACAACAATTTAACTACAATGTAATAGAAATAAACAATGCCAACAATTGTAATGGACAATATACCAACGATGGCAATGGACAATATACCAATGATGGTAAGGAAACTCTGAGCACATGTTCACACTATGAGACAGAATACAACAGCAATTTAAATTAAAGACCCTCATCTCTGTATTTTAACCAGACCCAATGTTTATATAACAGTTTAAATTGATGAATAGTTTGGCATTGCTTTTGTTGCAAGTCCAGTTTGTTCCAGAGTTTCACTCCACATACAGACACACAATAATATTTACGAGTGTTTAGGGCTCTCGGAAATGAAAAATGTCCAAAACCTCTCAAGTTATGAGCTCGCACTGGAG
This sequence comes from Carassius carassius, assembly GCF_963082965.1. NCBI lineage: Eukaryota > Metazoa > Chordata > Actinopteri > Cypriniformes > Cyprinidae > Carassius > Carassius carassius. The sequence goes on along the minus strand of NC_081782.1, from coordinate 29,230,448 downwards.
TTTTAAAAAAACGTTGTAAGTTAGGCGGTAATAATTTGTTAAATGCTTTATATAAGAGTATTGATGTATTATATTTTACAAGATCATCAAATTTTAGCAACTTTGACTGCGTAAACAGATTATGAGTATGTTCTAGAAAACCAACCTTGTGAATGATCCTCACAGATCTTTTCTGCAATATAATCAGAGGATTTATTGTGTTCTGGTAAGTATTTCCCCACACTTCAACACAAAAAGTAAGGTATGGTAGTACCAGGGTGCAGTATAAAGTACGCAGTGAATTTTCATCAAGGTATAGTTTTGCTTTATTTGTAATTGAGAGGCTTTTGGAGATTTTTGTTTTTATGTATCTGACATGGGGTTTCCATGACAATTTACTGTCAATTATTACTCCCAAAAATTTAATCTCACTCACAATTTCAATTTGGATACCATCAATACTTATTCTCTGTTCAGACATTTTGTTGCAATTACCGAACATCATTACCTTAGTTTTATTTATATTCAAGGATAATTTATTTGTGTCCATCCACTTTTTTATTATCTTTAGTTCCCTGTTTACCGTATTTAAGAGCTCATTATAATCGTCACTACTCTAAAATATATTTGTGTCGTCTGCAAATAGTATGAATTTCTGTACTTTGGATGTATTAAACATATCATTTATATACACATTGAACAGTTTTGGCCCCAATACTGACCCCTGGGGGACACCACAAACAATGCCAAGAGTATCTGATAAATACTGACCCATTTTTACCTCCCTGTTAAATAACTTTTTAACCAATCTCCAGCCAGCCCCCTAATTCCATATCTTCCCATCTTTTTTAATAGAATTGGGTGATTAATAGTGTCAAAGGCTTTTTTTTAGATCAATAAAGATACCAACTGCATACTTCTTTTGCTCCAGTGCATTAGTGACTTCTTCAATAGCTTCAGTTATTGCCATTGAGGTAGTTCTTTTGGACCTAAAGCCATACTGACCATCATTAATTACATGATGTTTCTCGAGAAAGAGGAAGAATGGAAGAATGACGAGAGGAAGAATGACACAGAATTCCGTTCAATAGTTGATTTTGCGACTCCACTGTCTGGAATATCAGCGGCCAACTTAGGGCCAACATTTACAAAAAAATTGTTGAACTTGTTTACTACATTACTCATATTATAATCTTCACCATTTCCATCAATAAAGTGATCAGGATATGTCAACTTTGAGGATCCTTGTTTGATTAGGCTATTCAAAACATTCCAAGTTCCTTTTATATTGTTTTTATGTTCATATAATTTTCTTTGATAATATAACCGTTTGCTTATCCTTATAATATCAGTTAATTTATTTTTGTACTTCTTATATCTTTGTTCAGCTTCTTTAGTTTTTACTTTAATAAACAATTTATATAGATTGTTTTTCTTTTTACAGGCATTAATTATTCCTTTCATAATCCAGAGGCTTTTCTTATGTTTTTCCTTTATAAAATATTCTTTCACAGGGCAGTGTTTATAATGCAAGGAAGTGAAGATATCTAAAAAATTACAATAAGCACTGTCCACATTAGGTTCTCTGTAAACTGAAGTCCAATCCTGGAGCACCAAACTATTGTTTAGGGCACGAATCATGTTCTCAGTAATTTTTCGTTTAGAGATTTTTATCATAGTGTCTTTCGTTTTCTTGAGATTACAGTCATACAAATTAAAAACAGGTAAGTGGTCAGTGATATTACATATAAATAGGCCACTGATGATTTGATTTCCCATAATGTTAGTAAAAATATTGTCAATGATTGTGGCACTATGTGAAGTTATTCTGCTCGGTTTCGTTATAGTTGGGTACAGAGACAAGCTATACATTGTGTCAGTGAAGTCATCAACATTTTTTAGTTTGGTTGGATTAAACAAATCAATGTTAAAGTCACCACAGATAAATATGTTCTTTTGGTTCACAGTAGAAAACAGTTTACCCATCCACTCATTGAAAGATTCTATGCTTGAACCAGGTTCCCGGTATACACAACTCATGATGATATTTGTCTTTTTATCATTATGAATTTCCACTGTTATGCATTCAAATAAACCATCCACAGCTATGGTCATATCAGTTGAAACATTAAATTTAACAGATTTATGAAGGTACAAAGCAACCCCCCCCCCCCTATTTTGATTATTCTATTTGTATATCTTAATTCATAGCCATCAAGACAGAAATCAATACCTTTATCATCGTTAAGCCAGGTTTCAGTAATTGCAATAATACTAAATGGATGAGAGAAATGTTCAAAGTAATCTTTGATAGCCTCAAAATTAGTGTACATGCTTCGACTCAGGTTTGTTGAATCTTGCCTTGTTTTCTAAGTTGTCGTGCAATCCTTGCGATGTCAGCATTTTTCTTTGTCAAGTGTTCATTTATGAAAACATTTGTGCCTTTCAGTTTGCGTCCTTGCTTCAGAAGTGCTATTTTCTTTTTCCGATTGGTAAACCTCATAATGACCGCTGGTGGTCTCCCGTTCTTCGTGGGCAGTGAGTGACACGCCTCGATGTACTCCAGGTCTGTCTCTATCCCCCTGCTCTGGAGGTAGGAAGCAACCTGTTGTTCCACCGACTGTATCTCCTGGTCGCTGAATTCCCCGCTGTCATTGAGTTCCGACCACATCATTCACACGGGAGTATTGCTCCAGCTCATCCACTCGCCGCTCGAGATCCTCAATGCGCTGGTCTTTTTCCGCGTTCCAGAGGCGTAGTTGTTTCACCTCCTCCAGTAGCCCCAGGAGCTGCACCTACTGCGCTCTAACCGCAGTCACATCGCCGCACAGGGAGTGGAGAGAGAGCTTTATCTCCTCGAACTCCTCCGGTGTCGGGCCTTTCCTCGATGGGGGCATTCTGGTGATTTATACGCCAAAGTATCCAGAGGTAATCCAGAGGTAATCCAGAGGTAATACACACTCCGAGTCTCAGCTCTAGTTGCACATGGCCGCCATCTTGAATTGAATTGAATTGAGTCAACTTGGTTCTGTGATTAGCAGTAAATGTCCATCACCTGGTTTCAAATGAAGCGGCACTTCCAAGCTATAATTTTTTTTGTTCTTAAATGTTCTCAGAACATTCTCATGGATTGTTCTAACAATGTTTTTAGCGGGTAGTTTTATTTTTGTTCCGAGAACGTTCTCTCAAAAGAGAGGATAACTTTCTCTAAAAACATTCTAAAAACATTTATTAATAACATTATTACAACATAATCCCCTAAAATTCTAATTGAGATTTAATCGGATGTTTAGATGTTGATGTTGATGTTTGTTTAAAAGTAATAGTTTGGTCTGATGTCACCATAATGGTGGTTAGTGTTTGTTTTAGTTGTGCAATTTGACACTTGACTTGTCAGTGTCTTTCTTTAACTGCTGTCATTTTTATTGTGGCCAAAACACCAAGAGAACATGTGGTTCGTTGGTGCTGGTTGCTTGCTGGTGACATGCTTTAGGCTGCTATGTATTCTGGTACATCATGCAAAACTCATCCGTGGCACCCAGAATGCATTGCGGCATGAAGCATGTCACCATTGTTGAGATTCATACACTAATTCTTGAGGTCTCTGTGAGTCTAGGCTTTCTGAGGTTCGAAGTAATTCATGAACAATGTAATTTAAAAAGATCAGACAAAAAAAAGACATAAATCTGCAGGCTCTTGTGTAATGCAACACATCTGCTATAGTCACTATTATTAAATTAATAGCATAGGTCAGACTCCTGATAAATACAGTTGATCAGACGGTCACATGAGAGAATATTTAATGTCAGCATTTTTCTCTCTCTGTTTTTGCTGTAAAAAAAATATAACTACAGCAGCTAAAAGAATAGTAACACTGAAAAGACTTATACTGCCTAAGTACTTATCTCCGTAATGGTGACGTCAAACTGTATAATTTTAAATAAACCTTCAACACCTCTGTTAATCTCAATAAGAACTTTTTTATATTTATGACAGAAATAAATCTTGATTATAATAAGTGAAGTTGGTAATAGTGTTTTTGGAGTATTTACGCTACAGTTTGACGCCAAACAGAGGTTGGGTTTTCACTTTCAACCAACATCTGACTTCTGAGCTATGTCAGTCCACATCTAGTGTGATGGGAAGCCATAGTTCACTGACAAGCTGCGCAATATCGCGTTCATAATCGCAGATAAAAATATTGCGTAGCTTGTCAGCGATCTACGGCTCTGTATATTAAGTGCGGCTCCAATTTGAAAGCAGCTCATGGACATTTACCGCTAATCACAGAACCATCTTTACTGACAAGACACGAATGACAATCGCATGCGATTAATCGTGCAGCCCTAATCCAAACACTGCATTAAATTTCAAGCATTTTCAAGGATTTCAAACTCCCGTACGACCCTGTACGAGGGCAAACGCAATGATTATAAAGCCTTGACCATTTGGGAAGGTGCACGCGCAGTCAGCGGAGGCTCGCAGTGAAGCCCAGGCGAAAGCATAAATCCCGCTTATGCAATGGCAGGTCTAGCACGATATGATACTGTACACTAGATAAGCCTCAAGCAAGCAAGCAGTCCCAATACCCTGATAGCTTTAAGCAAAGACCTTCTGAAGAGCAAAGAGTCGCGCAGCATGCCCTTAGGCCGGGCATACACTGTGCGATTTTCATCCAATTTTGAAATTCTGACTCGTGCGACTCTTTTTTGATTTTCAGCACTTTCGTGCGTCGTTTGTCGTGCAGTGTTCGTGCAGTGTACAAGGGGAAACGAGAGGCGATTAACCTCTCCCGGCCGGCAATCGGTTGGTCGGATGGATTTCTGACATGTCAGAAATTTTGGTCGCCTCTCGTGAGGTATCACACTATTGAAGCAGGGCTACGAACCGATTTTCCGCGTTTCCCTCACTGCGCATACGCGAAACCATAAACAAAACCATGGTGACATGGCGTGTAGTGTGGACTGAAGTGATGGAGGGATAACTTGTGGAGTTATGGCAAAGAAAAATAAAAGAGGGAAGAAAACGCCTGCTTACCGCCAGTTCGCGTTGCACAATAGATAGACCATATTGGCCATGTCTTCCGAGCCACCTGCGCGTCTAGATACGCCGACGCCTTTTTTTTTTTTTTGGACGTTTCAGCACACAGAATTGCGCATATCACCAATGCAGTGCGTTTATCCCAGGAAAGCATGTTTATTCTGAAACAGCCACAAACATCCGGGTTCTGAGGGATCCTACGTGTTGATTTGGTTGATTCCCCACTTATAGTTTGAGCAGTCAAATCGCAACTCGACGATCGGACCATACAGTGAGCGCATAAAAATCGTGAGCTTTGGCTTTACATCGCATGCGATCTACTCGTACAGTGTGAGTTGGTACCTTGCCGAATCGCACAGAAATCGCACAGTGTATGCCCGCCTTTACAGAAGATAGAAGTAGCGAAGGGTACTCTTTTATAACAGCTAAACAGATCAGCATGTCCCTTTAGCAGTACAGCATGTGGTCAATACTTGAATTTAGGCAACAGCTTTAGCCCTTGTCCAGATAAAGTTTAGCATTGATACAGGCAAAATTTACGATATGTACATTTAGTATCAAGCACTTTATCGATATACTAGTTAGCTTGAGCAACAGCATATTACTGATTTAAACACAGTGTGTTGGCAATAGTCGTATAAGTTTAATTAAAGCATCCCCAATAGATGAGCCTGAAGCAGCTGCCCATTCAGATCGACAGCCTTGACAACAGATTAACAAGCTCGTTGGTATATTTAACTGGCAGTGTTACTGGTGTATTAATACGATAGCATGCCTAGCAAAATAACTGACAATTAGCCTTGGACAATGAGCAATGTCTGAAGCATGTTCGCCAACATAGCACTTAGCAATCAATTGAAAGAAACTTTGCTTAGCTTCGTGAAGACATCCAAAGATGAATTAAAAGTGAAATGGCCAGTTGTTTGTGGATGCTTTGAATCTTCTTGAATATCTTGCTTCTTCCAGCGAGGAAGCAGATCTCGTATAGAGTTGTTGGGTTAGTCATATTAGTACAACTTTGGTGATGAATCTTGGGCAAAGTGTCTATATCAAGTGCTCGCTAGGCCTGTCACGATAGTCGATAAATCAATTAATCAGATGATTAAAAAAAAGAGCTCGATAATTTTTTCGGCCACGATAATTTCTTTTTTACATTTTTATTTAAAGAATGTAACATGTCATGATGTGGGGTTAGTCTGGAGCGCAGCCTGTGGACAGCCCGCGGTAGAAAAGACCTTCTCCGATGGCACAGATGTCCTGGGAATAAAGAGATAACGTCTCGCTAGAGTGATCTGCTTTGGGAAGCACCTTTCATTTGCTTGTGGATGTTTGCGTCTCAAATGATATTGCATTGTACTTGCACTACTGATTTATTTTAATAACGCGTGGCATATTTTGCAAGTAATTTCGTTGCCTTTCTCTCTCGCTTCATTTGGCTTGCTCAGCTAAATATGTCTGTTGGTGTGTAGTTGCGTGTGTCAATGCTTCCAGTGAGTCGCGCGCACACGTCGTTTTCTCCTTCTTTCCAAAGCGCTCTGGCAGTTGCGCTCCTGAGGCGTCTGTCGTTGCTAAGCATCCATCAGCTGCAATCTCTGTTACAACAAGGACATTTTAGTAATGGATTTCCACCACCAAAAAACCCTTGCTTTAACTCTGCTACAAGATTTATTTTTGAAGAAAAGTAAAAAACGCTGCAGTGTTTGGGTGCACCCCATTTTTAAAAAACAATGGGGAATTTCACCCTGAAGGAAGCTGATGGAGTTGGTTCTTTTCACATGGCCTGGTGCGCTTGCGTCATTCTGAAAAGCTGAGATGTTTTTAAACTAGATGCAGTGCGGTCGGGCCTGGAAAAAACTATCGCGTTGCACCGCGTCTCTTCCATTATGAGCGCGCATACCGCATTTGAAATAACAAACTTGAGCACAAAAAAAGACGCGATATGTGAATGGCCCCTTCATTGGTCAAAATGTTTTCTTTCGGTTAATGGTTAAACGGTCAATATGAGCTTCCCTAACTGGCATATAAACATAATATAACATACAAAATTAATTAATTTTAAGCCACACAAAGTAACATGTTGGTATTTCTTTTTCTGAATCTGCCTTAAAATAAAATAAAAGTTTATTGATCTTTGAAAAGGTGTACCTGCATTATTATTATCATTATATCAGTTGAAACTGGTCTTAGAACGACTATATTATAGTTTATCGCGATAATTTCTTGGAAATTATCCAAGAAAAATTTGTTATCGTGACAGTCCTAGTGCTCGCTCATATCACTTTCAGTCCATCGCTTGACAAACAACGCAGCAAATTAGTTTAGGTTCACATCTTGAAATCTGGTGAGATACTCTGTGGGAATCCTGCCAAAAAATCTTGTTTTGGATATGGATATAGATTCGCCGTCTGATTAGTTCCTGAGTGAGCGATAGCTCCCGCAAGCAGTTTGAGCCTTGCGAGCCATTTGAGCATACTTACCGAGCAGTAGTGCCACGTATATATGTCCCGTATCTAATTGGAGAATGGTAGTGATTGGAGCCACTTGACAGCTGACCACATCAGCTGATCGCAGCCTATGCCTCCGTGGCCTGACTGAACTAACGCTGTGCTCGATCAATACTTTATAAAAGTAATATGAGTTATAATGTTACTAGCCTAATGTCAGTAAGAATGATTAGAAAAATCTTTACTGTGATAGGCTATTCTCTTTTCACGAATATAGCCATATATGTTTATATATATATATATTATATATTATTATTATATATTATATTATATATTATATGTTAGATTCCCCGGGAACACATGATAGTTAAAAATTGCTACTCTGAATGCACTGTAAGTCGCTTTGGATAAAAGTGTCTGCTAAATGCATAAATTTAATTTTTAATTAAATTTAAAATTATATATATATATATATATATATATATTGTATAGGCCTACATACAAAGCATGTTTGTGTGTATGTATGTAACTAAGCTTCTGTTAATGAATATCTGCTCTGGTATAAATATTTTGAAAGTGTTATGCCCAAGATCGAGGTGTAAATGTATCAATTAATATTGAATAATACATTTTTTTTTTTAATTGTTGGCCTTCTGGAAAGTATGTTCATTTACTGTAAATGTACTCAATACATGGTAGGGGCTCCTGTTCCTTTAATTACTGCCTCAATTCGGCGTGGCATGGAGGTGATCAGTCTGTGGCACTGCTCAGGTGTTATGAGAGCCCAGGTTGAACTGATAGTGGCCTTAAGCTCTTCTGCATTGTTGGGTCTGGCATATCGCATCTTCCTCTTCACAATACCCCATAGATTTTCTATAACGTGGATTGTGTGTCTCTCCTCTCTTCCTCCAGACTCTGGGACCCTGATTTCCAAAGGAAATGCAAAATTTACTTTCATCAGAGAACATAACTTTGGACCACTCAGCAGCAGTCCAGTCCTTTTTGAAGCGAGACGCTTCTGACGCTGTCTGTTGTGGCTTGACACAAGAAATGCGACAGCTGAAACCCATGTCTTGCATACAGTACGTCTGTGCGTAGTGGTTCTTGAAGGAATGACTCCAGCGGCAGTCCACTCTTTGTGATTCTCCCCCACATTTTTGAATGGGTTTTGTTTCACAATCCTCTCCAGTGTGCAGTTATCACTATTGCTTGAAACATTTTTCTACTACATTTTTTCCTTCCCTTCGCCTCTCTATTAATGTGCTTGGATATACGTACAGAGCTCTGTGAACAGCCAGCCTATTTTGCAATGACCTTTTGTGTCTTGCCCTCCTTGTGCAAGGTGTCAATAGCTGTCTTCTGGACAACTGTCAAGTCAGCAGTCTTCCCCATGATTGTGTAGCCTAGAGAACTAGACTGAGAGACCATTTAAAGGCCTTTGCAGTTAATTTAGTTGATTAGAGTGATAATTTTAGGGAAATGTAAATAACACATATATCCATAGCTCATAACTCAGATTTCCAAAAGATACAATGCATGTGACGATGTTATAGGTAACATATATGGAAATATCACTGGAGATAAAAAGCCAGTTGTGTCATATATCACATTTGCTTATGGGAAAGGTTAATTATTTTATGCAAATTCATCAAGCATCACACAAGAAGAAGAAAGTTTTGGTTAGTTTTGGGTTATTACCTTGATACAGATCAACTGAACTTTTTATTGGACAGCAACAGAGGAAAAGATAAAACAGTTACTGCATCATTTGCTTTCTACAGGTCACGCTTTTGGCATAATGCAATAGAATTCATATGGGCAATTTCGGAGATAGCCTCATTCAATTCAATTACACCAGCTCCTGTTTGGCTGTCTGAGAAGGATGAGAGTGTGTCCGATAGAAGACAGAGGAGGAAAGGCACTCCCCCTTTGTCTCCTCCTCATCTCTTTCTCTCTCCTCTTGTAAAGGACAGAGTGTGATGAAACAATGATGGATAGACTCTGAAAAGTGCATTATTCTATATACATTATTTATTTATTTATTTTTACATAATGCAATCAGCATGAAATGCCCTGGATTCTGTCAAACACATGGATATTACTCCTCATAACGGGACACATTCTCTCTCTTTCTTGTTTTTTCTCCCTTTCTTTGCCAGCAGCTAGTGCAGAAATATTCTCGATTGAAATACTCCTTCTCAGTCCTATTTCTTTGTTAATAGTAGGGCTGTTTTACAAGAATATTTTGCTGCCTCTCCAAGACATTTATTAGGCTTCTTTAAAGTGTTTGAAAACAGTTTATAAAGCATGAAGGCCCAGTTTAATTTTACATAATATGTGCTAATAACAAAAACTGGTTTGAAACTGGTGTTATTAAAAAAAAAAAAAAAAAAAAAAAAAAAAAAAAACCTTTAACTGGTTTCTTTAGATTGGGTTCAACATACTGAATCAAACAGTACCCGATTTACGTTTACACTTTATTTTACAGTATGTATACAGAACATTCATTAGAAAGTAAAAATATACAGGTTCAGTGTCAGTACTTAATTATTACCCAATTATTGTGATTGTTATAAGTATATAGTGTATATATGCAAAACAGGACTGTAAAATAAAGTGCTACACAATTTTCCTAAGTTGATCATTTTGGATCTTGTGGTAAAATGCTGTATTTTCAGAATGTTTTAGCATAGTACTAGAAAATATAAAGAACCGCTTACGGGAAAGTTATGAAATTTAGCACAAAGATAGAGGACAGTCTCAACATTAAAAACGAAAAAAATGTTAGATTCTCTAATTTAAACTTTCTAGCGCCACCAACAGACCAAATTTGCACTCATATTTCATACTTTTTTTTCATACTCATACTTTTTCACACCATTTTTGCAAAAAGCAGGGCTATTTTACAGGACTACTTTGCTGCCTCTCCAGGACTTTTAAAGTTTTGTTTAAACAAACATTGGTGCTATCATCCCATTATACCCAATTACATTTCATTTGCTTATCACATACTAAACATATAAAGTAATGCATTTTAATTGTTAACCACCGTTTATCTTGCCTTGCAGAAAAAAAGCTTAATTGTAATTTTACTACACTATTACATATGAGTAATATTAAGAAATGTATAGAAAATTTAAAAAAATGACTAAAACATTTTTGATTTTCATCTTAAGAAATGAACCAGTCAGGTTTACCTGGGGCCAGTTGCATAAACTTAGCCCCGACTTAATTCAGCTCATAAAATTCATAAAGAGTCAATGGTCATAGTAGACCATTTAATAAATGTGGAATCTGAAGTAAAATCTCTTCTGTACAGCTTTCAGGTTGGTGCCAGTCTTTATTTTGGCAGTGGTCTTCTCACTTGTGTCTTTTTCAGGAACTATATTATGTACAGTAGTAGCGTCTGACACTGCTTTGATGCTGCCAGGCCTCATGCTGGGAGACCAGTGGCAGACTTGAGTTAACGCCAAACCTGGGCTGTGTCACCCTGATCTCCTGTGATGTGAGCACACAGCTGAGTGAGTTCAAGTAGGCCTGGCAGTGAAACGTGGACTATTCTTTTGATTACATTACTGCTCAACTTTGATTTTTGCATGGCAAACATGAAAGATGAACAGAAAGAAAAGCAAAAATTGTTTGGATAAAAACTAAATTTGACATCTGACATCTAATTTTATCAGGAAAATGTATTATCTTGTGATGCACTTGTTGCTTTTACACATTCTCTGATTTAACTACACCGCCACAACTCAAATCAATGATAATCTGACAGCCCTTAAAATAAAAAGAACTGCTTTTTTACACTATAAGAGTGATGCAGCAGGATTTTGAACAGCCTTCAGAGTCATAATTTGGCATCACCAACAGTTCTGAGTGGTGCTTCTCTTATACTGTCTCACTCTTTTTACACATTGTTTTGCTAATGTTGGAGTCTCACGGATGGAGTACATAATTCATGGGATCAGGACATGAGAAATAAAATTTGCTTTGATCTTTTGCCATATAAGAGGTCTTTGTACCATTAAAACATCCTGCAATTTTCATATCTTAAATCCTCCGCATTATAAACAAAGCCGCGTGTGTGTGTGTGTGAGAGTATTCTGTTTTATCCCTGTTGTGGAATCATAAAAGATTATTGTACTATTTGTCTTCATCGTAGTCTTCCCTCATTCCACACACCTTGTTATCAGGACCTTGAGCAGGACCTTGATGAATAGTCCTCTTCTCAGGATAAGCCCACCCACTGGCATTCAGTCATTTAACGGCAGACACTTGATTACGTTGAATGAGAGTGTCGCAGCAGTCTTACTCTAAAAAAGCCAACTATTTAAAAAAAAAAACAGACATTACAATCACTGCTGCTATCTTGTCTATGCTGGATACAGTATACAGATGCATGTTCACTTTCTAACACAGTCGCACTCGAGTCTGTCATCAGGACACATGCAGTGAAAGAATGTTCTATTTATTTGAGCACTAGAAAAATAAAATAAGAATAATTTGAGTAATAAAAATAAATAAGAAAAATACAAAATATTTAACTATGTATGCCAGTTACAGTACATCCTGAGATTGCTAGAAATGCAGCATTTACAATGAATTCTGGTCATATAGTCAATTATCAAATGCTGATGTGCTGATGGCCAGTTATAGAGATGGTAATCATAGAGATGTGCCATAAAGTCAATAATCACACTCTATTCATATAGACGGCGTTCACATTGATAGCTGTGATTACACAGTAATAGCATGCTGATTTGCGATCAAACAGATGGTAATCATGCAGATACAGCTACAATTAATAAAAAACACACTCACACATATATGAAAAATGTTGAAAAATAAAACAAATAAAGAAAAAGCCGATTGCTAAGTTACGCCTCCATCAGTGACAGTGACACTGTCCGCTACAAAACCATGCCTTTTTTTTTACTACCAAGATGCAGTTTTCTTAGAGTGTGTTATTCCAAAACGGACACAAACAATACTGTCCATGAAGAACTGAAATGTAAACAAAGGAATTAACATCCATATTACAATGTTATTGCTTCGTTGGACTAAACGTGCTTCATGAGATGTCGTTCAGTGGACCCTTACCTTTCTAACTAAACCGGGATTTACAGCTGTGGATGTGTTTATGACTATGTGGATATGTTTACGACGAATCTGGTATGTACTACATTTTTATTCTTCATGTTTTGATGTGTACTGCTTGCACAAATGTAGCAAATACATTCTTTATAAGCTTTCCATTTAAAAACATTGATCTGTCGTCGATGCTTAAAGCTTAGATCTTTATAACATTGAAAAAGGGTGGTGTTGGCGCAGTGGATAGGACACATGCCTTTGGTGTGAGAGACCCTGGTTTGAATCCACTGTGAGACATCAATGTGTCCCTGAGCAAGACACTTAACCCTTAGTTGCACCAGAGGTGTGTGACCTCTGACATATATAGTAATTGTAAGTCGCTTTGGATAAAAGCGTTAGCTAAATGTAATAATGATATATAGTTTGTCAAGATTAATTTTGTCCCGTTTCATCTATTCGTACACATTGACACGTGCAAACAAGGACAGTTCAGTACGCCAGCGTCCAGGTGCATGTTAAAGTCTATTGGATTGTTGTGAATCTATTTAAATGGTTCTGGTTTTCATGGCCATGCAGAACTCTGTTAGTGAGTGTCATGGTGTGTGTGGAGAGATGAGGTGAGGACTCAAGTTTCAGAAAAAAAGGGTTATTTAATAATAAAAATAAACAAAACAACAACAACACCGATCAGGCAGGCAGGCCAGGGACAACAATACAGGCCACGAGCATACTAGATGACAAACAATGGATCAGCACAGGACTGCAGACACCTGGAGAATAAATAGGAAGACAGATGAGGAGGGTAATGAGGGAGACTCAGGTGGAGCAACTTAAACAATAAAGAGGTGACAAGATGGGAGGGGACAGAGAATAAGACAAGAGAGAGCACATGCCACCAAACAAATGAAACACAAGCCATGTGCTCAAAAAACAAAACAAAAAAAAAACAGTAGTGCACTCTGGTGGCCATCTTGGGCACTCCAGCTGTAGACTGTGACACATCCCCTACCTTAAGGAGTGGATTCCAGGCGCTCCACCAAATGTCAAAGGAATCCAGGAGGGAGGCGGAATAAAGGTGGACTAGGAGGAGGGAGGGCAGACCAAGCCTGTGTAGTGGAAGAGGGCCTGGATCCTGAGGTAGAGCTGATGTAGCGTTAACCCACAAGAGCAGAGCAGGTGGAGCTGAAGTCCACCAGGGCAGATCTAAATCCCAACATGATGGAGCAGGCAGATCTGAAGCCCACCAGAGCGTAGCAGGCAAAGAAGAGAACAACCACTTGAGAGGAGCTGATGCCACCGCCTTAGGAGGTTCTGCAGCAGAAGCCGCCACCTCAGGAGTAACTAGAGAAGGTCCTGAAGGCTCCAGGACTGGAGTGGGCTCTGGAGTGGACTCTGAGGGCTCCTTAACTGAAGCTGACTCTCGAGTGGACTCTGAAGGCTCCTGGACTGAGGCAGGCTTTGGAGTGGACTGAAGCAGGCTCTAGCGTGGACTCTGAGAGCTCCTGAACTGGAGTGGGTTCTTGAGTGGTCTCTGAAGGCTCCCGGAATGCAGCTGGCTCTTGAGTGGACTCTGAAGGCTCCTCAACTAGAGCGAGTTCATGAGTGGACTCTGAAGCAGCCCATGCCCGCTAAACAGCCATCAGGTGAAAGGCAAAGACGGCCTTCTTGATTATGCAGCAGTGAAATCAGGCAGCTCGGTGGTGACCTCTGATACCACAGGAGTCAGGTCCTCCAGGACCACCGGACTTGAGATCACCAGAGTCGGGTCCTCCAGGACCATTGGACTTGAGCCCACTGGAGAAATGCCAGCTGCTCTGGCTGAGGTCAATGGTGGATCCGCCAACCTGGAAGCCAGTCTCAAAAGCCTTGGGCACACCTGGTGGAGAGGTTCTGGACTGGCAGGGACCTTTTGAATAGGCTCAGGAACTGACTCTCTCTCCCTGTGGGCTAGAGAGTCCACAAACGCTCCAAAAGACAGGTGCTCCAGCGTCTGATGATGACATAGAGGCGTACTCAGATACTGTAACGTGTTTCATCAGGAAGTGTATTGCACATTTTCACCTGTTAAAGTCTGTATGGTTATATGTTAATTGTTTCTGCAATTTCTGGAGCAAGCTCCCAAGAATTTCACTCACCAAGGCAAATGTGCTGTGGTGATGTGACAATATAAGTGACTTGATATATAGTGGTGCGAGGAGCAAATGACAGACACAGTGGGTGTGGCGTCAGGCCTTTATTAACAGAAAATAAACCAAAGAGGGAATAAAAGTGTCCAAAGGGGAAAAGTGTCCAAAACAAACAGGGAATCTGGTGTCCTCATCGTGCTACGGGGTTCGTGTAGGTGGGGCAGTGTTCATGTAGGAAGGGTCCAGGTAAGGGGCGGAATCCGGCAGCTGCACGCACTCCCCTCTTCGGTCCAGTGGCTTCTTCCTGCGTATTTTTCGCTGGCCGCAGCACTTGCAGGGAATAGACGTCCTGGCATTCTGGCCTGATGGCCGTGTAAACTCTCTCGTCCGGACTGCGGGTCCGACTGCTCACATCTCTGGCAGCGCAGGAGTCCCTCTACGCACCCTTCCTTGACCCACGAGGACCAATGTGTATGCACGGGAAAGAGACCGGTCTCTTGAGGAGAGGTGCGTTGGGCTTTTAAACAGCGGCGGAGATGAGGCTCCATTTACATCAGGTGTGCCCCATCACATGCCGCAATCCCTGGCTCATCCAGCGCCCCTCCTCTCTCACACACCCACTCCTGTTGGGAGCCTGATTTTTTTTTTTTTTTTTTTTTACACACAATGATAAAGTGGGTAGCTAAGTAGTATTTTAATGACACTGAAATCCGATCACAATGGTGTCACCAACTACCTACTGTATGACAAACATGTTTACATGTGTCTTTTTAATGCAGAATTGGACAACATCCAGGTAAAAGCTACACGTTAAAACTAAGTGTTAACATGTAAATTGAGTCACACAGGTCTTTCCTCTTTGCTTTGTGGCTGAATAAGCAGTTTTACCAGATTTTTAAGGTCTAAAATCAGTATTTTGATCTTTCAGACTGCTGGGGCTCATAAGCATGATGTTTTTTGAAGGGTCATTTGCCCTTAATTACACAGAAGAAAACTTTTTATTATTGGCAGCAGTCCAAGGTCTGCATGTCCAGCGACATGAATTAACACACTGCACACACATAACAGACAATATTAAATGTATATTAAAAATATATTTATTTTAATTTAAAAAAGAGTGTGCATGCTTGTGGGTGTGTGTGCTCTCTGTCTGACGCCTCAGGTGCTTTTGCTGAGATGAAAGGCTTCTGATGAGGTGTGGTGATACTTGGGCCCGTGACAGCTGTATATTAATCTACAGAACTTCAGACAAAGCATTTCTCTCTCTTGTTCTCTCCCCTCTCTGACCCATCCACTCTCTCATCTGAAAACACTACAGACCCCAGGGTCCTCTGCATCCGCCTTGGCTACAGGACATGAAACAAAAATGGTTTCACTTTAAGGGCTTTAGCTCGTTTGAAGCCTCACCAGCTGCTTTGCCTATCTTTTTGGACTCTTTTCTCTTTAAGTTGTACCATATTGTGATATGTAAGCAGAACATCAATACTTCAGACTGATAATTGACAGATGAAACAGAAACATATTGTTATGTGAAAGCTTTCAATGGGATTAGAATATTACAATGACACACATCGACTCTAATAAGAGTTGTTCATGTGGTAACCAGAGAGAGGCACACAACTGAGTGAAAATGAGAATGGGGTGATGAATCTGAACAAAATAAGATGCAAGAAAACTGGTTGTGGTGTTACTTCATAATCGTGGGGAATTCCAAATTGTGGGGAGTTACTAAATTTGCCATGACATAAATCTTGAAGTGTCAGATGATTGACCTAATTTTTTCTTATTTATTGTTATCATGGCGAACACACTAATACATTTTCAGCAGAGCGCTGAAGAAGAGTGTTTTGTTGATTGAATGTAATGTGGAATTGAACCACTAGATGTCCCCAGAGGTTCTCTAGAGAATAAAAATATATCTATATATGTGAGTAAAAAGATGAAAGCAGATTAAATGGTTAGTTCACCAAAAAATGAAAATTAACCTGTGTTTTACTCACCCTCAAGGCATCCTATGTGTATAAGACTTTCTTCTTTCAGATGAATACAATCAGATTTATATAGAAAATATTCCTTGCTCTTCCAAGCTATATAATAGCACTGGGCAGGTGTTTTTTTCAACATTTCAAAAGTAGTCAAATAAAGTGCAGCTATTCATAATAAAACGTGCCTCACACGTTTTATTATGGACAGGGAATAAAGCCCTTCTGTAGCAAATTGATGTGGTTAATTAAAAAATTATTATTTAAAACATTATAAATATCTTTCGCTCACTTCCGCTGACTGTAGTCAAAGTTCCTTTAAGGCAAGTCATGTCACTCGGCGGCAATCTTTGAAACACCTCTCAGGCGTGCAAGTGCAGCTCCTATCTCTTTGAATGGGGAAACTTCAAATCCCCAAAACTTAAATTTGTTGGCCAAATTTAAGATCAAATTTCATATTGGAAATCACAATTAAAATCTGACAACAACTGTCTCATAAATGTTCTTTTTTTTTTAGTCAAATAGCATAAAAAACGCTTATATTTCAGGCTAGACCAGTGAATTTACCAATTAGGGATTGGTTCTTTTGCACTGAAGGTGGGACTTCATTCAGTATGGAGTTACATTTGGTTAATTAAAACTGAACGTAACTTTTTCAGAAACTATCAAAAATATGCCATTACAAAAGAAAAAAAACACAATGAAAATGAAAAAAAAAAAATCGCACAAATTTAACAAAGGCTCTTCAAATATGCTTCATTCTTTGTTAAGGTTTTTCAAAGATTTGTTTTCGCTAATCGTGGATTCTGAATGCATTGCCACAGATTTCGCTTATGCTTCTCAGTTTTTCGTTTGGTGTTTTGACACAAACCTCTCGTGGGGGCGGGCTTAACAGTGATCTACTCTGATTGGATAGTGAGCTTTTGATGGACAGGCGCTCTCTGGCGCTCTCTCAAACTTTGGGATGATATTGGTGTGTTTATCAAGTGTAAGATTTGCCAGGCTTCTCAGTACATATGAGAAACATTATATTTGGGTATTATGACTCTGACCCCACAAACGAAAATATCAGTTTTGTTATTAATTTAATTTTTTCCTAAACAAGTTTCACATTCACAAATGCAAATTCTCCAACTGTAAACCTGTCTTCTCTGTTTTCCTAAAATAAATGGAAAAGTATTTGAATGTAAACTCAGTATCTACTAATAAGAAAGCTATACGGACTGTTAGAATTTGCTCTGCCTTTGATCTCCTTGTGTAATTTTGTTTAGATTTTGGCTCTCTTTTCTTTAGTTCTATTTTATTCTTTATTGTTTTTGAAAAACATTAACAAAGAATGAAGCATATTTGAAGAGCCTGTTCAATTTGTGCGACTGAGTTCATTTATTTCATTGAAATGTGTTGCATCGCACACACGCCAGTGAGATATGTTAGTCTCACAAGTTTGTTTACATAGCAAAGGAAGCAAATTTTACTCATTTTAGCAAAGGAAAACCAGTTTCCTCTTGGCCTATATCGAAATACTCATTTTGTGCTTCTAATTTGTGACCAGCATTTTGTTTTGCTCTCTTTCCACTATGCTTCCATGTTCTTCACTTTACACTGAAGCTTACACTACAAGTAACGTCCTACATCATCCGCTGGAATGGCTTCTGCATATGATAGTTAGTAGGACTGAGAAAAAAAAAGTGTTTATAACATTTTAAATATGGATATTTTTCTTACAGAAACTAATCGATTCAATAACAGGAGGCCATTATTCACCCCAGGAGCCGTGTGAGGCACTTTTTATGATGGAGGGATGGATACACTTTATTTGACTACTTTTGGACTGTTGGAAAAAAACACACGCCCAGTGCCATTATAAAGCCCAAAACACACTGCACGATTTAATAAATCCTATAAGATCACTGCATGTCACACTGTGCGACATGAATCTAATAAACTTGGCTACAACGTGTGTGTAGACTGTACGATGATGACACTTGTTGACTCGTATGCAATGACCTAAGTTACTATAGAAAAAATAAAATGTAATCAGTATGTGCTAGAGGTAAATAAAAATAGCATGATAAATCACACTTTAGCAGTTGTAG
The DNA here is from genome assembly GCF_963082965.1 of Carassius carassius. Lineage (NCBI taxonomy): Eukaryota > Metazoa > Chordata > Actinopteri > Cypriniformes > Cyprinidae > Carassius > Carassius carassius. The sequence goes on along the minus strand of NC_081782.1, from coordinate 29,211,690 downwards.
TTATTTTGTGTGTTGACAAAAGTGGAAGAGGAGAAAGAGGAAGACATAAGAGCTTGAGGTAAGCAGTTTTATGTTTTAGCATAAAACTCTGAATGGATTCGTCTGAAAGAAGAAAGTCATAAACACCTAGGATGCCTTGATGCCTTGGGGATGAGTAAAATATGGGCTAATTTTCATTTTTGGGAGAACTAATCCTTTAAAGTCTCCTCAGTTCTTTATTTGCGTCTAATGCCACAAAGACCTAGCCTAGAAATCTAGACGCACCCTAGCGGCAGCAAAATGTATTTCGCAGCCTAGAGTACATCTTGATGTAAGTCTGGCTGGCCAGGCTAACAAAGACCAGCATATTTTCTTCTTTCTTCTTCTTTTAATAAAATAGCCATTTTCATAGTGCCATGCCACCCACCTCTTGCCACATACTAAGGATTTTGCAATATTTTTTTTTCCATGTTTGAACAAGAATTATATTTGTTTGATGCTAAGTACTGTATATACATATCAGTAATTTCTGCTTCCACATGTTTTCAAGGTGAGATGAACCACATATTATTAAAGAAAAAATCAAAATAAAAATGCTACTCGAAATCAAACAGATTTCTGGAAATGTGATTTGAATTGAATTTCAAACCACAAATGTATTTTTTTTTAATTCATATAATTGGCCGACCTTCCAAAATTCCTCAAAAAAAAACAAAAAAAAACAGTTCAGATCCATGATTTATGCGATATATTTAACATATATAAATCAAAAAATTTATTTAAGTTGTCTGTGATCTTGGAGGAATTTTGGAAGGTCGGCCACTTTAAAAAAAAAAAAATTATAATCAGTTTTTAGCTACATTTGTTGTTTGAAATCCTATTCAAATCACATTTCCAGAAATCTGTTTGATTTCGAGTAGCATGTCACTTTCTCATGCCACGTAAAATATAAACACATCAGACATTGTTTGTAAAAAAACATTCTAAATGTCTTAGATTTTTAGTAGTGGGTCAACAGGTCACAAAACTTATGATGATATTGTGGTTTTGATAAATGGATCAGATCATTTTTTTGGATTATCAAGAAAAAAAATATTTATTTAACTTTGCTTTCCATTTATGACCATTCTAGCCTAACTAAAATTGTTCAAACATTATTAAAGGCAAGTGAGCAGGAAATAAAAAATAAGAACAAATACACAAATTACAAGCATAGATAAATACAAAATGACACTTAAAAAAAAATAGACCCAACAGTATTATTTAGATTCAAGATTTTATTTGTCACGTACAAGTTACAGTATATGACATACAACAAGCAGTGAAATGTAGGTCTGGCATACTCTTTTTAGACTGTGCAAAAAAAAAATTAAATACAAATAATGAAATATCCGAAAAAATAAGGAGAAAAAAAAGAATTAAATACAAATAATGAAATATAATAAATAATAATAATAAATAAAATAAAAAGATAATTAAATACAAATAATGAATATACACAATATATTAAACTACTACACAGATGCTGTGTAGCGATGTTACAAGAACTGCTAAACAGATGATGTGCAGAGATGCAAACAATGTGCAGATGAGTTGCATAGTTAGGTTGTCATAAAAAAAGTGCAGTGTGCAGAGAGTTATTGGGTAACCCTACACTACCAGAGTCTCTAAAGTGTATAGTGTTTAATGTCCATTGTTTAGTAGACTGATAGTGTGAGGGAAGAAACTCCTCCTGAGCCTCTGTTTTTACCATCAGACTGTAGAAGCGTCTGCCTGACTGTAGCAGATTAAACAGTGGATTTCCAGGGTGGGTGGAGCCTTTAAGGAACTTAACAGCCCTAGATTTACATCTCCTGGTGTGGATGTCTTGCAGAAAGGGGAGAGACGTTCTGGAGATGTGCTCAGCAGAGCGCACTATAATCTTTGCAGGGCTTTAAGGCAGAGTCAATATACTTTCTATAGCCCTGATATAGAAAGTTTTCAGGATTCTAGGGGAATCTTTGAATTTTCTCAGGAGTCTCAGATGATAAAGTCAGGTCTTCGGTAATGTGTCCACCAAGGTATTTGAAGCTGCTCACTCTCTCCTATTAATGATGAGTGAGGTGTAGATCCACTGCTGCCTCCTCCTGAAATCCACAACCAGCTCCTTGGTTTTGCTGACATTCAGAAAGAGACAGTTTGTTTGGCACCATGATGTCAGACTCACTACCTCATCAAGATAGGCAGCCTCATTGTTTTTGGAGATGAGGCCCATCACCACTGTATCATCCGCAAACTTGATGACAGAGGTGGCGATATGAGTGGACACACAGTCATATGTGTAGAGCGAGAAGAGCAGCGGGCTCAAAACACATCCTTGTGGGGCTCCTGTACTCAGGGTGATGATGTTGGAGGTGGTCTGACCCACCCTCACTACCTGAGGTCTCCATGACAGGAAATCAAGAACCCAGTCACAGAGGGGGACATTCAGTCCAAGGTTTCTGAGCTTGGAGACCAGATTGTGGGGGACTATAGTGTTGAAAGCTGAGCTATAATCTATAAACAGCAGCCTCACATAGTTAGCTACAGAAATGTAATAATTAAGTGTAAAATAACACTACATATTGTTCACTGTATGAATTAAATATAGATTAACTTTTGTTAAAACTGTTTTGTTGTCTGATTAACATTAAATTGTGTCATGCACTTTCACAAGGTGTTTGAACTTAAATGTGTGTTGGCAGTGTGTGTACAACCACCCTATAATTATAAAGATCTACCCAGTGTTTTTTTGTTTATCTCATTAAATAATTTCCCCTTTCTTAAATCAAGCTGATCTCAGATTCCTGTCAGTGTGACGTCACAAGGATGAAAGCCCCTCCCATGATAGTTTGATTGACAGTAGCGTTTCAGCACAGAATGGACTGGCATCTACCTAAATGTGTCTATGATATTGTGAATTATATTGATGGGTCATGCATAAAAGATGCGCCTCTAAGAGCCGATGCTTCGTAGTGAATCAGAAGAGCCGGCTCGCATCGAGTGAGAGCCGGCTCCCAGTTTTTTTCCTTTCACTGCTTACCTCAAGGCAGAACTTTGTTTTGATTGGTCAGCAATCGCATCGCGGCCAATCCGATGTGAGTATATGGGATCATACCATTATGTAAAAACAGAGAGGGGGATGAAGTGAAGCAGCACTCCACTGAAGTTAACGATTCGTAACAACGTTAATGGAGGGGAGACTGTGTATTGGGGCAACATCGGTTCCTTCAGAGAGAATCTTCTCAAAAACAGGGCAGATAATAACAGAAAGAAGAAATATGATCAGTCCATCAAAGCCGAGGCATCTTATTTTTTTGAATGTCAATCTTCACCGAGGACATTAATAATGTTTGCTTGAGTTTGGTTCTAGTTCTGTGGATTTATTTGCTGTTTTGTTGTTCATTTGTGCAATAAAATGTTTGATTAAAATATTAAACAAAAGAATGGTTTTGTAACAAAATAAATGCACAAAATTAGGCAATTCTCGAATCCTAATTCTCTATAAGGATTCTCATAAAAACACTGCACATGAAAGGGTTTTCAACACACAAACCATACATTTTTGCAAAGTTATGGTAAAATAAAGGCCGACAAAAAATCCTAAATTAAGAGCCGTTCAGGAGTCTCTTCAGGAGTCTCTCGGCTCTTCTTTGGGAGCTGAGCCAAAAGAGCTCTCTGAAAAGAGCCAAACTTCCCATCACTAGTGAATTATTTGTGATCCAGCTTCATCTCCAAAAGAAGTGAGTATAAGGTTTTTAAATGAATCTTTGCAAATCACCTTTCCTAATAACGTGCTAGTTAGCAAGTTTCGTGATGAATACCACTAAAGTTTACCATCTCCCAGAGAGCAGGGTCAGCAGAGCTCATTTGCATTTAAAGCAATAAAACTGTGTGTTGTAGACAGAACTGTAAAATGGTGTTGTTTTACACTACCTTTGAGAAACTGTAACTTTGCAGCATGTATTTATAAGCTGCTGTCCCTTTAAGACCGAATGCATGGATCCAATATCCCGATCAGATTTCTCGCTCAGTTGTTACCATTCACTTTAGATATAACCAACCAAGGATTTTCAAAACAGGTATTCTTTCATAATTTCCTTCACCTCTTCTTGCACTGGAATGACTTAAAACCGCTTGAGTGTGTAAACTGCAAGACAAAACACGAGTAAGACTGCTGACAGAGAAAGACTGCTGACCAAACATAACAATGTCTATTATTGCAGGTAAATTATGACTGAATGCTGCATTTTCTAGAATGATAAAAAGTAAATGCCATAAATCTGACTTTCTGGAGATTCTTACATCATGCACAGATCCAGGCCATTTGGCTTTGCGGTTTGTGATATGAAACATAAGAGTCACACACACCATCTAAGAGATGGTAGTCAATTGCTTTTTAACCCTTTTTTTGCTAAATATACTATTTCTAATCTGAAATATTAAAAGTATTGAAATATCACGTAATGATTGCACAATCTTCAATAACAATTATAATGTACCAGTAAAACCTAGGGTCGTAGGTGGCTTGAAAAATACCAAGGAAAAGTGGTCTAGGCAAACTTTGTGAATGGCATGACATGTTTCACCAAGTTGCATCTCTGCATCTCCAATATTGCATTTCAGTGAATTCTTGCTAGGAATTTCAGGTCAGTGCACAGTCTGTGCTGTTGTTAAAGCCCGAAGAGTTCAATTTTAATATGAGGATCCGACAAATTAATTAGGCAAATGATACCCTTACAAAATATGGCATCTTTCCAAAATGTAAACTATTGTGTGGTTCTAAAGGATCCAGTCCATCCTGCATTATGCAGTGAAATCAGAAAGCTCTTCGAACTAACAGGTTGCTCTAGTAAAAATGGACGGGACATCAACTCGGCTTATAAAAGCAGAATGGAATACAGGTGCTGGTCATATAATTAGAATATCATCAAAAAGTTAATTCATTTCACTAATTCCATCAAAAAGTGAAACTTGTATATTATATTCATTTATTACACACAGACTGATATATTTCAAATTCTTATTTATTTTAATGTTGATGATTATAACTGACGACTAAGGAAATTCACAAACACTCTGATCAGCTAATTAACTCAAAACACCTGCATAGGCCTTTAAATGGTCTCTCAGTCTAGTTCTGTAGGCTACACAATCATGGGGAAGACTGCTGACTTGACAGTTGTCCAAAAGACGACCACTGACACCTTGCAAAAGGTCATTGCAAAAAAGGCTGGCTGTTCACAGAGCTCTGTGTCCAAGCACAATAATAGATAGGCAAAGGGAAGGGAAAGATGTGGTAGAAAAAAGTGTATATGGAATAGGGATAACCGCACCTTGGAGAGGATTGTGAAACAAAACCCATTCAAAAATGTGGGGGAGATTCACAAAGAGTGGACTGCCGCTGGAGTCAGTGCTTCAAGAACCACTACGCACAGACGTATTCAAGACATGGGTTTCAGCTGTCGCATTCCTTGTGTCAAGACACTCTTGATCAACAGACAGCGTCAGAAGCGTCTCACTTCAAAAAGGACTGGACTATTGCTGAGTGGTCCAAAGTTATGTTCTCTGATGAAAGAAAATATAATGTCAATTTTCAAAAATTTGCATTTTTGTAGTTTACATGAATACGGTTAAAAAAAAAAGAGAAAAATGTTATTGTTACTCTTATTGTGTAAAAGAGCAGTCAAAATAACTTTTCACTTTTTTTCTGTGTCATACAAACAGCCCCTCAACCCCATCATGAATGTAGTTTAATATATTTGAGAATTAGCAGGGGCAAATACATTTTCACAAATATAATTTATGTATTAATGAGGCAGACCTTTGACAATTGCCATCAAATGCATTTTACAACAGGTTCAAAATACATATCAACACACATGAGCACCAGTCACATGATTTAAATATGCTGGCTTCATAAAAACGGGAACCAATGAATGCAAGGTAACTACAAATACACATTATCCCATTACACCACAGTATTATACAAAATGTTTATTTTATTTTTTGCTTAAATAACTTTTTTTATATGTATTTTGTGTTTACTCTTGTCTTTGGTGTTGTCTTTGGTGTGTTTGTTTTGTTGAAATCTGTTGTTAGTAACCAAATCTACTGGATTACTAATTTTAACCTTATATGATTAAACACTGAAGCGTAATTACCTATCCAGAAATGGTTTCTGTGATCCAGGGAGCATCTAATCATTTTTAAAGATCCCACAACCAACTGAGCTCTGGAGGAGGATTTGGTTCAGAACTACAAACATGAATAAAAAGAACTGCAAACACTGAAAGGGGTTGAGTCATTGATATAGCCTGATGTAAAATATGATTTAATGTTATCTATTTAATTTAATTGGAAACAACATCATACACGTTTGTAAAGACAAGAATCGCACAATAACAATATAGGTTTAAGGTTTAACGGGTACACAGGAAAATCCCCAGTGTTAATTTAACACTCTGAGTGTGGACACATATAAACACTGAAGCAGTGTTAAAAGTAGGGCTGCACGATTAATCGCATGCGATTGTCATGCGTGTCTTATCAGTAAAGATGGTTCTGTGATTAGCAGTAAATGTCCATCACCTGGTTTCAAATGAAGCGGCACTTACCAGCTAGAATTTTTTTTGTTCTAAAATGTTCTCAGAACATTCTCATGGATTGTTCTAACAATGTTTTTACCTGGTAGTTTTATTTTTGTTCCCAGAACATTCTCTCAAAAGATAGGATAACGTTCTCTAAAAACATTCTAAAAATGTTTATTAATAATATTATTAGAACATTATCCCCTAACATTCTAATTAAGATTTACGCAGATGTTTATGTCACCGGTGCAGGCCGGGGCGGACTCGGATGACCAGCCGCCCCGGACTCCAGACACCACCATGAGGAGCCGATACCACAGGCACGCAACAGACGGACAAAGGAGGAGGCAAGTAATGGAGTTCAAAAGTAACAATCTTTATTGAATAATAATCGACTTAAGGAAAGAATGAGCAACTCTCGTCTTCTCGAGCTATTTGACCGGAGTAGCCGCTGGGACGATTCTTCACTGTCTTCGGGACACAATGTTGCGATAGTGGCTAGGAAGGCTTACTCCACGGCGTTGTTGCACATCTGTAGGACTCAGACGGTAAGTAACAGGTAATGCTTCTTCTCTCAACAGCAGATTATCTTATCAGGACGTGAGGCGGAAATTGTGACTTTAAAACTCACTTCACAGCGTTGCTGCACATCTGCAGGACTCAGACAGTAGGTAGCAGGTAAGGTTCCTTCTCGTATCAGCAGATTCTCTTAAAGTGAAAGTGAAAGTGAAGTGACATTCGGCCAAGTATGGTGACCCATACTCAGAATTTGTGCTCTGCATTTAACCCATCCAAAGTGCACACACACAGAGCAGTGAACACACACACACACACTGTGGACACACACCCGGAGCAGTGGGCAGCCATTTATGCTGCGGCGCCCGGGGAGCAGTTGGGGGTTCGATGCCTTGCTCGAGGGCACCTAAGTCGGGGTATTGAGGGTGGAGAGAGAACTGTACATGCACTCCCCCCACCCACAATTCCTGCCGGCCCGGGACTTGAACTCACAACCTTTCGATTGGGAGTCCGAATCTCTAACCACCAGGCCACGACTTCCCCCTCTCACGACTTAACAGGACGTGAGAGGGGAATTGTGACTTTAAAAGTCACTTCACAGCGTTGCTGCACATCTGCAGGACTCAGACGGTAGGTAGCAGGTAATGTTTCTTCTCTTAACAGCAGATTCTCTTATCAGGACGTGAGAGGGGAATTGTGACTTTAAAACTCACTTCACAGCGTTGCTGCACATCTGCAGGACTCAGACAGTAAGGAACAGGTAATGTTTCTTCGAGACTTGTAATTTTCAGAGAAAGAGAGAGAGTTAACAGGAGCCTTCAATGAGGAATTACTTCACGACAATACTCAGTGGAAGAGAGGATAATACAAAGCATTACTTCACCATTTCAGTTGTATCGTTCTGGAATTTAGATGGGGACCAGTAGATCATTTCACAAGAATGAAAGCAGGCATTGGGAGACTCTTCTCAGCATAGCACACAGCATTTGTGTTCACTACAAATCCACAGCATTAATTCAGCGTGCATCAGGTAAGGCAAACAACTGCAAATCACTCACACAGTAGGGCTGATTAGAAGCCTCGCTTCATCCATGCATTTCAGTGGGAATATTCAACTCTCAATTCCTCTCCAGTGTATCTGAAACAGATGTCCTCCTCAACAGTAAATTTCACATTCACAGTCTTTTCTTCAAGCTCTACATTTGATTCCACAATGTAATTAATTCACTTATCTTTCTCTCTTCCTCTTCCAGCGCAGATCCAAGCAGCAGTTCAATCCAGTAAAATTCCACAAGCAGCTCTAAACGACAGACTCCAATGGCAGTTCTTCACTTACACAAATTTCCAGGATTACAACGTCCAATGTGAGCGCTCAAACAGGAGATCCTCTACCCCAAAACACGACGACAGAGACCCAGCCGAACAACTGATCAACTGGACACCGACTGCCTTTTACCAACTCCAACCCCCCTCTTCTCTTCTGAACGGCTCTTTTATCCTCCTCTTGTGAAGCGGAACGCCTGTGCAAACGCCGCTCCTCTCTCTCTCACACCTGCCGTGTATCAGCGGTAATTAGGTAGGACAATGCCTCTGCTACATCCGGAACCGGAGTGAGGCGTTACACCAAAATAATCCCCTCGGGAAACATGGAAAAAGAAAGGTTCCGCTTTCCCAAGCATTCTGTCACCCGTGACATTTAGATGTTGATGTCTGTTTAAAAGTAATAGTTTGGTCTGATGTCACCATAATGGAGGTTAGTGTTGGTTTTAGTTGTGCAATTTGACACTTTACTTGTCAGTGTTGCTCTTCTTGATGTATTGTGTGTCTAGGCTTTCTGAGGTTCTAAGTAATTCATGAACAATGTAACTTAAATAGATCAGACAAAAAAAATACATAAATCTGCAGGATCTTGTGTATTGCAACACATCTGCTATAGTCACTAACATTAAATTAATAGCATAGATCCAACTAAATAAAATACAGTTGATCAGACTGTCACATGAGAAAATTTTTAATGTCAACGTTTTTCACTCTCTGTTTTTGCTGAAAACAAATATAATTAAAGCAGCTAAATGAATAGTAACACTGAAAAGACTTAAACTGCCTAAGTACTTATCACCATAATGGTGACGTCAAACTATATTATTTTAAATAAACCATCAACACCTCTGTTAATCTCAATGAGAACTTTTCTGCTTACATTTATGAAAAAAATAAATCTTGATTATAATAAGTGAAGTTGGTAATACTGTTTTTGGAGTACTTTCAACCAACATCTGACTTCTGAGCAATGTCAGTCCACATCTAGTGTGATGGGAAGCCGTAGTTCACTGACAAGCTGCGCAATATCGCGTTAATAATCGCAGATAAATCGCATGCGGTTATGATCGCGATATTGCGTAGCTTGTCAGCGATCTACGGCTCTGTATATTATGTGCGGCTCCAATTTGAAAGCAGCTGATGGACATTTACCGCTAATCACAGAACCATCTTTACTGACATGACAACCGCATGTGATTAATCGTGCAGCCCTAGTTAAAAGTAACACTGAAGCAGAGTTGAAGTTAATGAGATAATTAAGAAGTTAATTGAGTTATGATTGACCTTTATTGAAGACACCTGATGTTAACAAGCAGAATCACCAACCGAGAAAATCACAATTTGTGTGTCACCATTAGAGTGGTCAGTGTTTGCTTTAGTTGGGATCTTTTTAATTTTCAAATTTGTGTGTCAAGCCAAGAGCAAAAATTATCGGGTGGTGATAAATGGAGTTAATTGATGTTAACTAATGTTCGGGAGCAGGGCCACGCCTCAAACAATCACCTGACTTCCAAAATCTCCATATATACCGGGCCATCTCATACTGCTCTGCTAGTCTCATTCTCTCAAAAGACAGGTATACTTGCCTGGTCTAAACGGAGCGCTGTTTGATTCAATGTCACTAACGACACTCGACGATCACCTCTCATGGTTCCGATCACAGTCTCTTTTAGAGCGTTTGCATTTGATCACGCATATTCTGGGCCATGAGCGCCCACTCACAGGCTCATCTCAGGCAGATTCTGAGCCGTTCCCGGCCTCCTTGCTCTCCGTCAGTGAGATCCGCGGGCCGAGATCGGCATCATCATTTGCGTGTAGACGCAGAAACTAAATTCTCGCTCCCGTCGCGGCCGCTTCTCTCACGCTCTCATTGCACGTCTTCTAGAATCCAGAGCCGGGAACAACTGAACCACGGGTCGCGTTCAACACGCTCTTAAATCCAAGGTATCCAATTCAATCGTGCAGATAACAAACAGTTATTTCAGCTATATTTAGTATCAATTAAACTTCTGTCAGGACAAACTTTGAGCCCTCAGCACTTTGAGCCCTCGTCACACGTGACGTCACGAGAATTCTCCTCCACAGCATCAAACCGCAGCGCCCCCTAGGGCAGGCAAGACGTAATTCCACCTGCACTTATTCTACCTGATCTCTCTTCTCTATGCTCACATGCATCTCTCGCCGGTCATACCACTCACCAAATAGGCTTCCCAAGAAGCCATTCTTAATTGCCTTGCTCCAAGCATGATCTTCACGATACCTCTCCGGCTGGAACGGTCTCAAAGCTTCCTTCCCACCAACCGACCCACAGTATATCTACAACTTAACATCTTGAACTCATTCCTTCCTCAGATCCCCATGTGCATTTAAACCTACTTGAGGGATCAATTATTACTACGAATATGCACTGGCTGCGATTGCCCAGCTTCTCTCATTCATACTTCTAAAGGCTTACGAAAACAAGAACCTGCGTTTACCATCTAACGCCTGAACTAATCAGCCTCTGCATCCTCTCCGTATGAACGGGCATTCTGAGCTCACGCATAACTCCGCTCTTCCCAACTTTGGGGGTCCTCATTGTCTGACCTAAATATATGCTAGAGACGGTACCCCCACCCTGAGTCTCCCTGAGCCATCAATTCAAGATACCCTGATCAACCTGACCATCATCCCATTCCCTCGACCCCTTCATCCTCTTTCTACTCTTCCCCAGTTTCATAGCTTGTTTGTGGCGTGGTCCTAGCTAGTGAATTATGTTTTAATGTAATCGTTAATCACTGACATTAATCACTGAGCTCATACACAGTCTCTTCTCTTCTTATCGATCATTATCGATTGTAACAGTTTTGATTCTACAACGAAAGAGTCTGTATTTTCTATACAATTTGTAGGCATCTCTTGTGATTCAGATTTTTTTTTATTAAAGAGTTTTAATTTTAGGCACACACAGATAACAAGAATCAGCATATGAATCTCAGCAACGGTGACAAACAGCATATTCAGATAAACAGATCTACTCTGAACAATACAAAACTAGATACTAAAAATTCACATAAAAACAGCAAAAATAAAATATAGTTAGAATAAAAAGTTGAAAAGACAGTTCAGCTCATAATTTATTCATGCTGCAATGCATGATGGGAGTCATGGATGAGTTTTTATTGGCTACAACAGGCTTTATTGATGGTCACCATTGTTGTGATGCTCACGCTGATTCTTGATGTGTGTGTGTGTCTAAACTAAACAGTTATTTCTTTATGTCGAACTAACTTTTAAAATCATGTCATATTATGGCAAAAATGCTGGATCACTTTTTTTATCCATCTAATTTATGTACACAGTAAATAAACCTGAACTCAGGCATTCAGGTCACTTCGTGATAATTAGTCCAAACCATAATCAAATCCATAAGATTGTCTTGGCTCTGTCTGTATGTTATAACTCAGCTACCACAGACCCACAAAATCTAAAGTTAAGGCGAGACACTGCAGGTGAATAGGGATTTTTTTTTCTTTAAACATATTAACTTGAAACTTTACCAAAAAATTAAATACATTATTATTAAAAAAATTTGAAATTGCAAGTTTCCTGACAAAACATGTTTAGTTATGCAAATAAGCTGATATCTAATTAAATATGCGCATATTTACATATATTTAAAAAACAGAAATCTATAGACAGTTTCAACGGCAACAACATAAACAAAAGTTACTTTGAGAACTTTTTAAATACTCTTGATATTTAAACATATAAATGTAAGGAATTATTATTATTAAACGTGCAGTACATAACGTTACTCATGTTTATTCAACGAAGCTTTTTTGAAAATCGATCAGTTTTAAAATTGTGGCGAGTCTCCAAAAATAAATAAATGTATGGGAAACACATCCCGCAGCACAACCACCTGAGCCCAACTTCAGTCTACTCATCACCTTGACTTTAACTGCGTTTGTAGAAGGCACCGCAGCCAGACCGATATACACAACACAGACCGGAAGTTAACTTAGGTCCAGGCGCGTGCCCCCAATGAATCCGTCTATACACTGAAAACAGTTACACTTTTTATCTTTATTTCATTTTGATATATCAGTGTTACAATTTTTTACAGAGCAGATTTTGGATATCTCCTTTTTTTTAATGAAAAATATTTAGATACTATAAACACGTATTAAAATGCGATTATCGCCATATTTTTTTACCCCCCAAAATGGTACATAAATCAGGTAAAAAACATTGTGTTAAAAAATCCTTCTGTAATAACCTTCAGAATATGACTAAGAATGAACATGGAAAGTATGGCTTAGGTAAGTGCTACACAAGTTGACATTTTTGGTTCAGAATGTTGCAAAAAACTCATTTTGAGAAAACGACTGCTAAAGATATTGATTGCATAATTTCATATTTACAGATTCAAAAATACACTTTTTTTGTAACAGTAACTCATTAATCATTTTCCCCAAAGCTATACTACATAAATGAATACATATATAGACTGTGTGTGACTTCTTTGTGTGGTTTTTATTATAGATAGAGACGCAATGAGAGGAGGACAAGTCGAGGAGAAGTGTAGCACAAAGAGGATAGGAGTAAGAGGTGGAGAGAGGAGAGGCCCCAACTTAGTCTCTGATGCCTGCCTCATATGTTGGCCCTTCTTTAAGCTCTTGCTTGTGTCTTTTGACCTTCTTGTCTATGTCACAGCTCTTTCTTTTATATTTTGCACAAGCAGAGGTCACAGAATCTGCTTTTACTATCTGAAGCTTGTCTGCACTTTTGATTGCACTAACTGTAACCTCTGTGGTCTCAAGCCACAATCTGTCCATAACAGATAACATGGCAGAAGCACCTTCATTGAAGGTTGAAATAGCCATACTGGCTGCTGCCTCCACTCTCTTTTTGCCAACAAATACAGTTTTGGGACACCTTGACCAAATGACACAATTTAAGCACTCATTTGCATTTTGGGTGCCCCCATGTTGCATTCTCTGCAGTAGGCTATCGCTAGACATCCTATGATATAATGGAATAAGCTTTTTGCCAACCTCTTTTGTCAGAGAGCAGCCTGCATGCTCATTGTGACTCTCTGGTGTTACACCATGTTCCTCTGCTTTCCTGTACCAGCACCATGAGGGTTTGCATCTGTTATGCAGGGGGTTATCACCAGTTGACATGAAGTGTAGGAGGCTAACCCAAATAGCAGTTCTCATTTGTTCTACATTGCCCTGATTATTAAGGATTGCCCCTCTATAATAATTTTGCAAGCTTTTACATTTTGCAGCTGTGAGCTTGCCTGCTCCTTTCCCACCCAATTTACCCTGTGCAATAAGTTTTCTTAGAGCTGTACCCATACATTTGTGTGCATGGTTGATGCATTCCAGTTTTGTTATTTCATGTCCTGGATAAGGATTCAGTGCAACAACCTGCCTAAATGCAGTACTGTCTCCATCAGAAAGCATCTGAGTGTAGCGAAGCTGATGCCGGCTTATTGATCTTTCCCACATGCGCTTAGCTGATTCCTGCTCCATGGCTTTACTGGAACTAGAGAAGTTTTTTGTACAGTCATCGTGCTTTTCTTTCCATGTGTTGAACTCTTCCTCTGTGATGTTTTTTTTTTCTCTCCTAGCATTTTCCTTTAGTGCACATGCATGACAATAAGATGATACAACTTCAAAGTCTATCACAAGCCCTGTAATAAGGTCTATGCACACACCAATGCCATAGTGTGAAGTAAAGCCTCTTTTCTGCCAAGTGCCATCAAAAGACACACTTATGTTAATGACAGCATCTGCATCCTCCCTCAGAATTTCTGCCACATCTGGGTCAATGTCTGCATAAGCCTGTCTGACCTGCTCTCTGGCCCTTCCTAGTGACTCCAAGCCTTGCTCTATATCTCTGCCACTAAAATGTCAATGTCAATGTCACCTTTATTTATATAGCGCTTTAAACAAAATACATTGCGTCAAAGCAACTGAACAACATTCATTAGGAAAACAGTGTCAATAATGCAAAAATGATAGTTAAAGGCAGTTCATCATTGGATTCAGTTATGTCATCTCTGTTCAGTTAAATAGTGTCTGTGCATTTATTTGCAATCAAGTCAACGATATCGCTGTAGATGAAGTGTCCCCAACTAAGTAAGCCAGAGGCGACAGCGGCAAGGAACCGAAACTCCATCGGTGACAGAATGGAGAAAAAAACCTTGGGAGAAACCAGGCTCAGTTGGGGGGCCAGTTCTCCTCTGACCAGACGAAACCAGTAGTTCAATTCCAGGCTGCAGCAAAGTCAGATTGTGCAGAAGAATCATCTGTTTCCTGTGGTCTTGTCCTGGTGCTCCTCTGAGACAAGGTCTTTACAGGGGATCTGTATCTGGGGCTCTAGTTGTCCTGGTCTCCACTGTCTTTCGGGGATATAGAGGTCCTTTCTAGGTGCTGATCCAGCATCTGGTCTGGATACGTACTGGATCCGGGTGACTGCAGTGACCCTCTGATCTGGACACAGACTGGATCTGGTGGCCACGTTGACCTCGGAACAAGAGAGAAACAGACAAATATAAGCGTAGATGCCATTCTTCTAATGATGTAGCAAGTACATAGGGTGTTATGGGAAGTGTTTCCGGTTCCGGTTTACCTAATTAATGCAGCCTAAAAATCCTTTAACGGATTTGGATAATAAAAGCATATTAGTATGTTATGTGTATGCCAGGTTAAAGAGATGGGTCTTTAATCTAGATTTAAACTGCAAGAGTGTGTCTGCCTCCCGAACAATGTTAGGTAGGTTATTCCAGAGTTTGGGCGCCAAATAGGAAAAGGATCTGCCGCCTGCAGTTGATTTTGATATTCTAGGTATTATCAAATTGCCTGAGTTTTGAGAACGTAGCGGACGTAGAGGATTATAATGTAAAAGGAGCTCATTCAAATACTGAGGTGCTAAACCATTCAGGGCTTTATAAGTAATAAGCAATATTTTAAAATCTATGCGATGCTTGATAGGGAGCCAGTGCAGTGTTGACAGGACCGGGCTAATATGGTCATACTTCCTGGTTCTAGTAAGAACTCTTGCTGCTGCATTTTGGACTAGCTGTAGTTTTTTTACTAAGCGTGCAGAACAACCACCCAATAAAGCATTACAATAATCTAACCTTGAGGTCATAAATGCATGGATTAACATTTCTGCATTTGACATTGAGAGCATAGGCCGTAATTTAGATATATTTTTGAGATGGAAAAATGCAGTTTTACAAATGCTAGAAACGTGGCTTTCTAAGGAAAGATTGCGATCAAATAGCACACCTAGGTTCCTAACTGATGACGAAGAATTGACAGAGCAACCATCAAGTCTTAGACAGTGTTCTAGGTTATTACAAGCAGAGTTTTTAGGTCCTATAATTAACACCTCTGTTTTTTCAGAATTTAGCAGTAAGAAATTACTCGTCATCCAGTTTTTTATATCGACTATGCAATCCATTCGTTTTTCAAATTGGTGTGTTTCACCGGGCTGCGAAGAAATATAGAGCTGAGTATCATCAGCATAACAGTGAAAGCTAACACCATGTTTCCTGATGATATCTCCCAAGGGTAACATATAAAGCGTGAAGAGTAGCGGCCCTAGTACTGAGCCTTGAGGTACTCCATACTGCACTTGTGATCGATGGGATACATCTTCATTCACTGCTACGAACTGATGGCGGTCATATAAGTACGATTTAAACCATGCTAATGCACTTCCACTGATGCCAACAAAGTGTTCAAGTCTATGCAAAAGAATGTTGTGGTCAATTGTGTCAAACGCAGCACTAAGATCCAATAAAACTAATAGAGCGATACACCCACGATCAGATGATAAGAGCAGATCATTTGTAACTCTAAGGAGAGCAGTCTCAGTACTATGATACGGTCTAAATCCTGACTGGAAATCCTCACATATACCATTTTTCTCTAAGAAGGAATATAATTGTGTGGATACCACCTTTTCTAGTATCTTGGACAGAAAAGGGAGATTCGAGATTGGTCTATAATTAACTAGTTCTTTGGGGTCAAGTTGTGGTTTTTTGATGAGAGGCTTAATAACAGCAAGTTTGAAGGTTTTGGGGACATATCCTAATGACAATGAGGAATTAATAATAGTCAGAAGAGGATCTATGACTTCTGGAAGCACCTCTTTTAGGAGCTTAGATGGTATAGGGTCTAACATACATGTTGTTGGTTTAGATGATTTAACAAGTTTATACAATTCTTCCTCTCCTATAGTAGAGAATGAGTGGAACTGTTCCTCAGGGGGTCTATAGTGCACTGTCTGATGTGATACTGTAGCTGACGGCTGAATGGTTGCAATTTTATCTCTAATAGTATCGATTTTAGAAGTAAAGTAGTTCATAAAGTCATTACTGCTGTGGTGTTGGGAAATGTCAACACTTGTTGGGGCTTTATTTTTCGTTAATTTAGCCACTGTATTGAATAAATACCTGGGGTTATGTTTGTTTTCTTCTAAAAGAGAAGAAAAGTAATCAGATCTAGCAGTTTTTAATGCTTTTCTGTAGGATATGTTACTTTCCCGCCAAGCAATACGAAATACCTCTAGTTTTGTTTTCCTCCAGCTGCGCTCCATTTTTCGGGCTGCTCTCTTTAGGGTGCGAGTATGCTCATTATACCATGGTGTCAAACTGTTTTCCTTAACCTTCCTTAAGCGTAAAGGAGCAACTTTATTTAAAGTGCTAGAAAAGAGAGAGTCCATAGTTTCTGTTACATCATCAAGTTGTTCTGAGGTTTTACTAAAAGTAAAACATTTATCAAAATGTTATTTGATCAATCAAAATGAACGTATACAAGCACTAAATATAGTATTACACCTTTGTAAATGTCAATATAAATCAGGATGATTCACCAGTTATTCATTCATTGTACAGTGGAAATATAGTTGGCTACCTGAACTATCTGAACAACCTGTTACAATACTTGAAAATGTCTAACTATCTAACTTTACCTGTCACTCTTCTATCCTGTCTCTGAAAGGTCTTCACATGTAGTGTAGGGATACCAAGTATCTTGGATATCTTCTTTAAAGCAGCATATCCCAGTCCTAACTCGTGTGCTAACAGAACCATTCTTATGTTTATATCAAAGGCTACATCACTCCTTGTTGAATCCTGTAGACGCGAGGATGAGAACACACTTTTTCTGTAGCCATTTTCTCTTGCAATTTACAATTTTTGCACTCCAGCAACAGACTGCTACAAAAGCCTTGATTTTGGGGATCTATATTTATTTGTAGATCATTCGACATACAGTTTGGACAAATCAAGTCTTTAATCAACTTGTTCAAACGCGACACATGCATTATTAGCCACTACTATGTAACTTGGCTGTGATCCACGGGGATATTCCTGTCGTCATTCAGCGCATGTTTCTCACGCGTCGATGCACTATTAGTGTTTATTTCCTCGTTCTCGCAAACTAATGCTTTTTTGCAACCGCTTTCCTTACTTAATCTTGCCATAGATAGCTGCTTACATCTTTTTTTTTGATGCGTTAGCATGGAATTTCTGCGTTTTCCCCATCTTCACTGCACTGATGTCTGTGTTTCTGTGAGCTAGCGGAGCATGTCACGTGATACATTTCGGCGAATCAGGTCATGAGAAATTGAAATCAGCCAATGAAATTTTGTCTCCTGGTTTAGATCAGCCTTTATATTTTCCCTATTGGTGAGCTCTACATAGGAAATGACCAAATATAGACAGGCTATCATTAAGCTGAACAGAACGAGCTTTCCGGTGTTATCAAACACTTGCTGTGCTCAAGTGCGACCACAGAGATGTATCTGATTGAAAAATGCTAATATCAGACAAAGTTAAGGAAAACTGACAGCGGTATGAGAGCAAAATGCCTAACAATAAACATTTTACTGTGGACTTTTGTCATTTTTATAGTGTCCCTGTTAAAGAAGACATATTATAGAAGCAAAAAAATACCATATTCCGAAAATCGACCAGTATGCGCAAAATGACTTTTTTTTGCCTGCCATGTCTCGCCTTAATAACTGAAGGGTCAAGATCCCAACTAAAGCAAACACTGACCACTATAATGGTGACACACACATTGTGATTTTCTCGGTTGGTGATTCTGCTTGTTAATATCAGGTGTCTTCAATAATGGTCAATCATAACTCAATTAACTTCTTAATTATCTCATTAACTTCCACTCTGCTTCAGTGTTACTTTTAACACTGCTTCAGTGTTTATATGTGTCCACACTCAGTGTTAAATTAACACTGGGGGTTTTGCTGTGTATGAATAGGTATAAAGCACATATAGAAACAACCAAAAGGTAGACCAAACATTAGAAACAATCAGTGGCGGCTCCAGACAATTTTGATTGGGGGGGGGGGGGGGTCCTGGTCATTTCAAGGGGGGTCTCATGAAAACCAACAAAAAATACAGTGGACACGGCTAATAACTGCATATTACTGCTTCTAAACAACAAAAACAACACAGCATATCAACTACTTTGTTTTTAATTAATTAATCTATTGATTATAAATGACTTAAGCGGTTAACTTTTTTAACATGACTGACACTCCCTCTGAGCAGGGCCATGCAGAGACCTTTGTAGGGGCAGGTGCTCAAAGTATAAAAGGGGCACATGGAACAAGGCTTTAAATGACGCTATTTAAAATATCAATACAGCAATATATTGTGATGCATTCCTTGATGTTTCACGTATAGATATTTGGATGATTATGTATTGATACAGCAGCAAATGCTTTGATGCAGTTTTGAAAAAAGAAACAATAGAGAAGACAATTTTAAGTTTAAAACAATAATAGCTCTGGGATTAGAAACTGAAATGTCTTAAATTGTCCAAACCTGATGTTTTTTTTCTCTGTTCTACAGAATAATTAAAAACAGCCGTTATAGTAAAAACTATAGAAAACACTTGTGCCTCTACATTTTCGTCTTTATCACCAGCCTCTGTCTCCTGGCTTGCTGTTACCTGCTCTCTTTCTGTCACATGTGCCTCTACATTCCCTCTTTTTCTTCCATCTCCTCATTTGATCTATTACTTTCCACTCTCTGTCCATCTAGGAACAAGGCTCAATTTACTATTTCAACATTAATCTATTATTTTAACCATCACGACTACTCTTGCACCCAATCAATAAGTCCACCTTAAATTTTGATACAAAACATAAAAAAACTGATACACTGAAATATAGTGATTAATATTATTATTACTGTTGTAGTTGTTGTTGTCTAAAATTGAACACCTTTGCAGGCTACATTTGTTATTCATATCCTTCACACTGCACTTTGATGTCAGGTATATTATGCATTTTTTATTGACATTGATATTTTTACATTTATTTCCAGATAGATATTATTGAGTTATTATTTCTGAATTGTTTTTATTTTTAAAATGATAATTCAGAGAATGAGAAAATATGAATAAGCCTTACCAGTGTTGTGATAATTATTTTTAAGGCACTCTATGTGTTAAAAAAATAAACAAGTACTGTAATATAATAATAGTTTAGTCAAATAACATAAAAAAGACCAGACCCCTCGATGCCTGTGAAACTTTTCTCCCTCAAACAGCACGCTAGCGTTACTTCTACACTACAGGCTACACACAGCAATATAAACAACATATCTGCATGTTCTCACATCACATCATTCTTGTAAAATAATAATAAGTAAATAAACATCAAAATCACTTCGCTGAGAATGAAACACAACTTACCAGCTGCCGCGGTGTTGAAAATATCCTTTAGCAATTAAAAAATGCGCGTGCGGCATGAGGAATCGTCCTGGTCGGATGAGGTCGTCGTCGTCAGGTGAAAGGTCATCATGTTGGTAATTTTATTTACGGCTAAATTATTATTAATAAATTGTACTAATATTATGATTGGGCGTGGGCAGGCATTCACAAAAGGGAATGTTATTACAAAAAAAATCGAGGAAATTTTGCTTTGACAAAAGGGCACTTAAAGGGCAAAGGAGCAGGTGCTCAAGTGAACCGGTTCTTTCGGACAGTTCGATCAAATAAAACCAGTTGAAAAAAAAAAACGGTTCACCGGTTCTTTTGCGCTCGATGTAATGTCATTGGCGATGACTGCCCTTCGTTCAAGCCTTTGGTTTACCCGCACTTATAACATTAGCACAGAATCAGTTCAGAATAAATCATCAAAAGAACCAGTTGGTTCAGACGAGCTGTGAGTCAGTCTGCTTCACTCTGAATCACACATGCGCACTGCGGTCCTCGAATCGGACGCGTCCGACAGAAACGGTTCTCATTCAGTGTACGAATAAATGTCGAAATAATTATTATTTATTATTGTTCTACGTAGTTTGAAGAGAAACATTTTTTTTATATTTATCCCGGATATATATATATATATTTAATCAGGAAGAGGGTGGGGGGTCAAATGGGGGGTCAAGGCATTTTTGGCAGGGTCTTGAGACCCCCCCAGGACCCCCCCGGCGCCGCCGGTGGAAACAACACATAAAAAGAAACACACAGACACAATTCAGTTGGGTTATGAGGGAGTACCAAAACAGAAAGGTAGCCTGGAGCTAAGCCATGTAAACATTTGTAAACGAAGACTAATTTTTTTTCAACTCTATTCTTAATTTAACTGGTAGCCAGTACAAAAAAATAAGATTTAAGCTTTGATTTAAACATAAAAAGAGATGATGCCATTCGAATTGACCCTGGTAAGCTGTTCCCTAGTTTGGGGCCAACCCTTGCAAAGGCTCTGTCCCTTCTATGTTTTAGCGTAGTCCTACACACAGAGAGTAATGAAGTGAAGTGAAGTGACATTCAGCCAAGTATTGTTACCCATACTCAGAATTCGTGCTCTGCATTTAACCCATCCAAAGTGTGTGCACGCGCACGCATGCGCGCACACGCACACAGGCACATGGAGCAGTGGGCAGCCATTTATGCGGCGGCGACTGGGGAGCAGTTGGGGGTTCGATGCCTTGCTCAAGGGCACCTAAGTAGTGCTATTGAAGGTGGAGAGAGCACTGTACATACAACCCTTCGATTGCGAGTCCGACTCTTTAACCATTAGACCACAATTCCCCAAGATTAATCCAAGATCTCCAGACCTAACAGACTTAGTTGGGTTATGAGGGAGTACCAAAACAGAAAGGTAGCCTGGAGCTAAGCTATGTAAACATTTGTAAACGAAGACTATTTTTTTTTAAACTCTATTCTAAATTTAACTGGTAGCCAGTACAGATACATCAAAACTGGAGTAATGCAATTCAAATTTTTTGATACTGGTCAACAGCCTGACAGCAGCGTTCTGAACAAATTTTAAATGCCCAATAGATGGACTATTACTGTAGCTCCATAATAAAGTGAATTACAATAGTCAACCCACCTAGAAATTCTAGTTCTGCTAAAAGGTAGGATAACATTCTCTAAAAACATTCTAAAAATATCTATTGATAACATTGTTAGAACATTATCCTCTAACATTCTAATTAAGCTTCCCATCACACTACAGTAGATGTGGACTTACATTGCTCAGAAGTCACATGTTGGTTGAAGTGAAGACCCAACCTTTGTTTGATGTCAAGCTCCAGGGTACAAAACTCCAAAAACAGCATTACCAGCTTCACTTACTATAAACAAGATTGACTTTATTTCTGTCATACATTTAATGGTTTATTTTAAATAATAGTTAGGTTTGACGTCACCGTGATCAGTAGTTAGGCAGTATCAAACTTTTCCAAATGTTTTATTTGGCTGCTGTAACTATGTTTGTCATGGCAAAACAGTGAGAGGAGATGTGATCTTGGTTACTTGTTGATGTTAAAGATTTAATCATTTAGTGATCTGATTATCTGCTCTCATCTAGTCTAATCTATGTTATTAATTTCATATTAGTGACTACAGTAAATGCATTTCAACAATATACAATCCAGCAGTTTTAATCAGGTAACTTATATGTCTATATTACATTGATCATGAATAACTTTGATCTACTGAATGCTAAGAAACACATAGACATCAAGAATCAGTGTATGAATCTCATAAATGGTGACATGCCTCATGCCGCAATGCATTCTGGCAGCCATGGATGAGTTTTGTATGATGCACCCAGAATATATGAGAAGGGTCTGTCTGCAGACTGCAAGAGAGGGGCGTAACTTGATGAAGGGGGCGTAACTTGAAGTTGTCCAAATCACACAGAACCACGCGAGATCTCAAAACAAAATGTTGTCAGGCTGTGTTCGAAACCGCATAACCTCTAAGTAGGCACTTAATTTTAATAAGTACTAACTTAACGAGCGCTAAAAGAGTACATACTCTACAGGCTGAATTCGTATGTATGTATGTATGTATGAGTTATGAATGCAATTTGGATATCATCATCGCTATGTTGATCATGTGACCTACGAAGTTAAAACAAGCGCAAAAACTTAAAAGATATGAGTGACAAGTTTAATTCATCTATAAGTATCTTGATAATGATGAAACCTTTCCCATGTTGTGGTCTTGTTGTAGAAACAGCAGCATTTTTATTTTGTGATTGTAGTATAGCCAATAATTTAAGTTTCTTATATTTTTAACTCCACTAATGTGATCAAGTTTTATACCTAAAGTATTTTTTTTTCATTACGAAGACCCAAAATCATTATCTCTTGAATATTTTGTTAATTATTTTATCTGCAAAATTCTTAAATCTCCTTTGTTTTCTTCTTATTTTGTTGAATTTAACGCTTTTGTTGCATCATAATGGTTAGAGAGTTGGACCTGTAACCCCAATGTCGTCGGTTCAAGTCTCGGTGCTGGCAGGAGTTGTAGGTGGAGGGGGGAGTGAATGAACAGTGCTCTCTTCCTCCCTCAATACTCATGACTGAAGTGCCCTTGAACAAGACACTGAACCCCCATTTGCTCCCCGGGCGCTGGATCTATAGCTGCCCACTGGTCTGGGTGTGTGTTCACTTCTCACTGCTGTGTGTGTGCACTTGGATGGAATGCAGAGCACCAGAGCACCAATTCCGATTATGGGTTACCATACTTGGCAAATGTCACGACTTTCACTTTCTTTTGTTTCAGGTTTTCGCCTTTTTTTCCCCTTTCCTTGCAGGTCCTGCTCCTCCACAAAAGATCTGCAGCTAATACACAGAAATCAAGAATAAGATAAGTGCTGTAATAGTTGTTTAAAATTACACTAATTCAAATAAACTGCAACTTAATAATGCATTACATATTTTATTAATTTATGGACTCACACAAATCATTTGATGGCAGCATTCCTTCATCAGTCACTCAGCACCGAATAAACACACGTGTGTTTCATGTGTCCCTGTAACATCCAGACAAGAGTCAGTCTCCTCTGTGATTTATCTGTGATATAGTGCATTTACATGTTGAGATAGTTGCTGATGTAACTCGTTTTTTATCCAACACAAATGTTTCTTAAATTATCAATGTTGCAAATGGACCCCGTAGGCATGCTAGCAAAATCTCAAGAGAACATAATCTTTACGTTTAAGTGGGAGATACAACTGGGTGTGACATGACATATAGCTGAGTATAGTGACCCATACTCAGAATTCGTGTTTTGTATTTAACACATCCAAAGTGCACACACACAGCACTGAACACACACACACACACACACACACACACACACTGTGAACACACACCTGGAGCAGTGGGCAGCAATTTATGCTATCAGCATATTAATGAAACGATATTCCGCGTTTAAAAAACAGAGATCCCAGTGGTAGCATGTATAAAAGAGAAAAGTGTAGGAGCAAGGATCAATCCCTGTGAGAGGTGTACTACTGAAGAAGTACTTTTTCCAATACATACAGAAAACTTCCTACGATACCCTGAATGCCTACATTACTTTCCAATCTAGAAATGTAAATTTTATGATCAACCATATCAAATGCTGAACTGAGATCTAAAAGGACCAAAGCAACAGCATTCCCCTTTATCCAATTTTCCCATTCCCATTATCACATTACAACATATTATTCTTTGTAACTTTCAATAACAAAGATTTAGTACTATGTAATTTTCTATAACCTGGCTGAAAAGTTTTGTTTACTGAATCTGAACTCAGAAAAGACTTTAGTTGAGTATCACTTTTTTCTGCAAATATTATTGAAATAAACAGGGGATTGGAAATTGGTGTAAAGTTACTTAGCATGGAAATATCAAAAATGGGTTTGAGTGACAGAAGCATGTTTTAGACAGTCAGGGACCGTACCAGTACTCAGCTTCAAAAAAAAAAAAAAAAAAAAAAAAAAAAAAAAACATGAAGGAATACAATTATAATAGCAGGAGGTGGATTTTAAATGTGCAACAATATCTTTACAGGTTTGTAAGGAAATGTGATCAAACACACTCCAGGTGACTGAGCGACTGGTTATTTCAGACAAGGGATGTGATGTCTGCAGAGACTGAGGTCTTGACAATTTTGTCTTATCAGCAAAGAAAGAATAGTGCTTGTGTTTAAGCACTATTTAATGCATCATCATGCAAAAGAAAAAAATAACTCACGCTACTGAGGCTCCAACAAACCACTCTTTTTTTATCAGTCTGTTCTGTTTGTGTTTTATGGCGCGCGATGGCGACAAAGTCCAACAAATGTTCTCGCGTACACTACTAGACAGTTTATTTTAAATGGTATATTCATCCAAATTAGCGTAAGTAAGACCACTTTTTGTTTGCATAAGCCTACATATATGTAAATAGATTTACCCGCACCTTTACATAAACTGCCAACCTGAGGAATCAGTCGTTAAAAACGTTACATCTAGTGTCATGTAACTCATTACTTCTCTAATATTATTTCTCGTTCGAAGGTTTATGCACTTGATCTGTTGACCTGGACGAAAACACTGGGCATCCTGCTGATGGGATCGGTCTGTGTGTCTGCAACACTCTGAACCCTTGCATTATTATTCCATCGTTACTAGCGCCTGAGAATGATTTTAAAACGATCTGCTGCAGGAACATGATCCACATCTGCTGATATGTGTGTGAGTGCTGAATAAACAGAGCCCTGCCCACCGCGCCGGAGTGGAGCAGACAGAGCAGGAGGACGCGCATCTACAGTCTGCATCAAGCAAGCTTTCGCTTTCGGCGAGGTTTGTGCTACATACTGCAGATTTTAGCCCTGGATGCACCGATGAAGAAATGGCAGCGGAATCGACCCGGAGATTTACGAAAAGCCTCCTGAAGCCGGGAAGCGCAGCTGAGATTCGCCAGACCGCATCTAACGCTGTGAGGAACGCTACTGTAACGGTAAGACAAGGACAGCGCGCGCTAGGGCTTATTTGGATGTTGTTCCGTGGACGAACAAGATCATATTTTCTAATGATGCGCGTAAAGAGAATCGCACTGCGATTACCTTATTCCCCAATAAAGGAAAGATCTCTTTTGTCAAGCATATTGTATTTCGCATGCAGTGAGGTCACATGCCTGACTTGTTCTGCGGCGAACGACCGTGGAAGTTGTAAATGGACACGGATTGTGCTTGTGAATGATTGGGGTCTCTTGGCGGTGTTTGTCTTATTTAAAATTTAGAACTCTTCTTCTAAAAAAATCAGCTCGTTCGAATGACTTATTTTCGCGGGAAATGAGCCGCTGGCGGCGGCTTTGCATGTTTGGTGACGTATGCCGCTCGTAGTAAAAACGCCGCAGAGGAATGTAGCGCAGCGGTCTCCAGCCCTGCGCTCCCAACTCGACACCGTCTCCTTATCTGACACACCCGCTTCAGGAGTCAATGAGCCGATCAGCTGAATCACGATTAAGATGACATGTGAAATGTGCAGTGTTCGGGGAGCTTCAGCACCGAGACAGAGGATGTGCTCTGTTGCTATTGGTTACGGTGACGTGGTTTGATGATAGGGCTACAGTAGTATTGATTTGTGGTAGTTCTAGCCTCATTCAGTAATGCATTTCTACAACTTTTAGGAGCATGTGATTGCAATTAAAGCATGTAACCATCCAGCAGCATTCCACGGCGTTTCTCTTTTTTTTTGTGCACATTTGTATGTTTTGCATTGATATCCCAAGCCCTTCTACATGTAGTGTGTTTAAATGTAACACTGCAAGGTCTGAGTGAAAAGGTGTCATTGCAGGGTAATTGCACACCATTATAGTATAATATATATATATTTTCTATTACCACCTTCTGCCACATATTACTAACAAAACTATTGTTGACTGAATGTTATTTGTATTGCAATGTATCCCCTAAATGTTAACATTCTAAACCATGTGTGGCCATTTTTAGGATTTAAGGTTACACTTGAAACAGCTACAAAACAGATGCATGGACTATGAATTGTAGCTACTGAATGTGAATTGATCAGAGTAACAGAGTGAAAGGCAGGGCTCATGCGAAACTGAGAAAGTACAGATTTAAAAAGCCACAGTGATGGGAGGAAGAGAGATTCCATTTAGGACTTGAGAAAGGCCTTTCCTAGCAACTAATGATCTGGTGGCCCACGAAGGCAGAGCTCAGGTAGAGAGAAAGAGGAGGATTCAAGAGCATAACCTTGATCATGTATCTAAAACTAAACCTGAGACATCAAAACTGGCCAACCAGCAGATTACAGCTGTGCTGACTGCACTAAAGGTACATATTAGAAGACAATAGGCTGAGATGTTCACTCTCGGTACAATTCTAAGGATGAGGGGTTTGACAAATGTCTTTGTTAATGTGCAACTCTTCCATATAGGTTTGCAATAATTTGTGCAATATTAACAAGAAATTGGACTTGGAGTGACACTGACTGGCACAGTGTGTTGCTCTGTCCATTGTTTTGTTTTCTGGGTATGAATACGATGAGTGAAGTTGTCACAGTCACAAGCTAACTTGTGTGTGTGTGTGTGTGTGTGTGTGTGTGTGTGTGTGTGTGTGTGTGTGGGTGTGTGTGTGTGGGTGTGTGTGTTATGCTGTGTTCTTGGAGGAACAGAATAGAAACTCAAAACTGAGTAGAGCAATATGCATGTCTCTTTAATCAAACACACTTGTTTCAACTCCTCAGCACATTAATTATAGACTCTTAGACTCCATTGTTCCATTTATGCTCAAAACTATTGTTTTACATTTGCAAAACATCTGGGCCAGTCTCATAGATCTTGTGTAAATGCCTAATTTAGAATTTGTAGTCTGAGTTGTATTTCTTTAGCCTTTAACCATTGCTGCTATTGCCAGTTCTCCAAGAGCCAGTAAAATAAACCATTTCTGTGTATTTCATGAAAACGAAAAAAAATATGCATGCTGTTGATGTAGCAAATTATCATCATTATCAATGTTATCTCCATTGCTTATAACCATTTTCCCTTTCTTCCTCCTCTTGTGAAAAAGATCAGAACAACATGAATGCCTTGGGTTTAAAAGGTTGTTAGTTCCAGTCTTATTGGTTTAGTGATGGTTGGATCAGCATAGACTTACTTTTCTTCAGCAAAACAGATAATCAAAAAAAAAAAAAACAAGATTACAGTAAGGCACTTACAATGGAAGTTAGTGTGGCCAATTTTTAAACCATGGACTTATTTTTTTTATAGTTATCAGCATTATGTCACAAATGCTGTCAATTGAACTTGAATTAAACGGAGTGTGTGATATTGACAATATATATACATATATATATATATATATATATATATATATTTTTTTTTTTTTTTTTGAAAGTGCAAAGTGTTTTTTTTTCACTACAGGGCTAAAGTGTATAGTAGAGTGTAAAACAAACAAACAAAAAAAAAAGAAAAAAACCGCCACAGTCTTTAAAGGGGTCAAATGATGTTACACAGCAAAAAAATCTGAGTGAAATTAACTCTGCTGGGAGTACATGTGAGACCACACTCAAGAGTGTGAAAGTGTTAAAATAGGAGTGTTAAATTAACACTGAAGCAGAGTTAAAGTTAATGAGATAATTAAGTGATTAATTGAGTGATGATTGACCATTATTGACGAGACCTGATGTTAACATGCAGAATCAACAAAGACGAAAATCACTATTTTAATGGTATCACCATTATAGTGGTCAATGTTTGCTTTAGTTGGGCTCTTGACCCCTATAGTGTTAAAGTCAGCTTTTAATTGGCTGTTATAATGGAGTTTTAAAACTGATGGACAAGCAAAGACTATCTTCTTGAATTACCGAGTTAAAGTTACATTGTTGATTATTGCAGCCCTATGATTGTTCAAAAAAGTATTTCCAGCATTTTAATAAATACAATCTGAGGAATTTCTTAAAAGTTGTTTGTTCAAAAATCTTTCAAAAGAGTCTTTCAGTTATTCATGCAAACATCAAGAATCAACCTGTCAATCTCAACAATGGTGAAAATCCAAAAAGCATGTTGCAGTGCATTCTGGGTGCCACCTATCAAAATTCATCCATGGCTCCCATGATGCATTGCGGCATGAATAAATTATTAGCTGAATTGTTTCAGTAATTTCCTTTATTCTTACTATTCTATTTTTTGTTTTTTTTATGTTTCTTTTAGTAGTTTGTTTTCTAATGTTTAGAGTTGTTCTATTTTTCTGAATATGCTGTTTGTCACCGTTGTTGAGATTCCTACACTAATTTTTTTATGTATATGTGTGCCTTAAACAAGCTTTTCTTATGATCAGAACAACTTTCAAGAAATCATTTTAATTAGTGGGTACTGTACAATAACAGGGTTTTTATAATCAATGAGGTCAATCAAATCTGTTTAGGCTTTAATTGAGTTTGGGGATTCAGGTGAAATGCCCATGTTTTGATTTTTTTCTTGTCTGTTTGTTACAATTCATTTGTAACAGCCAAACCAAAACTGACTTAAAAAATTTAATGCTCAAGAGCCCAACTAAAGCAAACACTGACCACTATAATGGTGACATAAAAATAGTGATTTTCATCTTTGTTGATTCTGCATGTTAACATCAGGTCTCGTCAATAATGGTCAATCATCCCTCAATTAATCACTTAATTATCTCATTAACTTTAACTCATCTTCAGTGTTAATTTAACACTCCTATTTTAACACTTTCACACTCTTGAGTGTGGTCTCACATGTACTCCCAGCAGAGTTAATTTCACTCAGATTTTTTTGCTGTGTATGATGTATAACTTTATTTTGTGTATTTGGTAAAATGAAATGTTTTTATGCAGTTTAAGATGCAAAAACATATTTTCCACATAATGTATATATTATTGTTTCTCCTCTATGCCCTGCCTTCTGAAATGTGTAAATTTTTACAAAGCTCATCGGTCTGAAAAGCGAGGTGTGCTCTGATTGGCCAGCTATCCAGTGCATTGCGATTTGCCGAATGCCTCAAGCATGTGACGGAAATGTTACGCCGTTAGCATACTGTTATACCGTGTTCAGGCGCAATGAGACAAAAACAGGAAAACCCATTACAAACAAGGCATTTATAGCATCCAGAGGGGACATAATTACCAATTAAAATGACTGTACTGTCTACACGTTGCATCGCACCACGTAAACATAAATCTGTGTCTGCATTTGTGATCGGAGAAACAACAAACAACAAGCACTTCTCTGCACTCCTCAATACTCCTGTTTGAATAATCAGTGGCAATCCTTTACATCTGTAAACGTACTTACAGACTGAGTCAGAACAGGAATAACAGGAAACAGTCCTCCATAAAAAAACGCTGCACACATCTGAATATTTGAGTTGAACTGTTCTGGACAGTGTTGTAAATACAACTTAACCACTGATTTCTATTTGTGTCCTCTTTTGGATAAACAAAGTAGTTTCGCTTTCACAATGAAACACACTGCGACTCCACGACATGGTGCCGACGGCAACAGCGAGAATCAAAGGTTACACCCTCTTTCTTTGCATGAACATTTGGGTAGCGTTATGCAAATATTCCCACATCATGACATTTTTACAGTTCCTAATATTTTTTTGAGTTTCCTACAATAGGATTACATGCATGCAAGGTCAAAAAAAACTTTTGTTTTCTCAAAATATGCATTTAATATCACCGTATTTTCCAGCGATTCTCAAAACGATTCGTTCGAAGCAGTTCAAAGATTCAGTCTCTCTAAACCCCTTTCTTGAGCCTGCTCTGCTCTGATTGGTCAAATGGCCTTGTCTGTTGTGATTGGTCTACAGCATACAGCGGAAACAATACGGATTTCAACAGTTCTGTATTTTGAATGCTCTATAGAAAATATTCAAATCTATTATTTATCATGCTTACAGGTTGGGATTCATATATATATATATATATATATATATATATATATATATATATATATATATATATATATATATATATATATATATATATATACTAGGGGTGTAACGGTTCACAAAATTCACGGTTCGGTTCGATACAATACACTGGTGTCACGGTTCGGTTCGGTACGGTTCGGTACGTTTTAGATACAGCAAAAAGAAAAAAATGGCAGATACATTTCCTTGATTTTTAAAAAATGTTTTATTTATTAAAACTAACAAAGTATGTTTGTTTTTACATTGAACAATGATGGAGCTATTCTTTACCCATCTTCTATGGTGTTTTCTTAGCAGCATACTGTATAAAACAAAAACAGCTCCTTATAAAAAAAATGAAAATGTTATATTAGTTATGAACAAATACAAAGATGTAACTTTTTATATGGAACTCTATAACTCTTTATATTGAGTGTGTTTTTACTCAATTGGTTCTCTATAGGGCTTATGTTTTTTGGAACAAAGCAGGAATTACGGTCTGTCTGAAATGGGCTCGTGAAGGAATATTGTAACGGGGCTCAATTACATTAAGCATGTTCTTAAAACCTACGTTTTCCACTACAGAGTAGTGCGCTCAGTATGCGCTGAAGGCTCGTTGCAAAATGGCTAATGCGTTTAACAGACCAGAAATAGAAGATCCTCCAATAACCAACAGGTCTGGTGTTTGGGTGCACTTTGGATTCCCTGTAAGCTATAACGTTGCCTGTTACGTCGTTTGGGTTATTGGGCTACCTTGTTGAACGCATATAATTATATTTCACAATTTTGTTTTATTTTCCAAATATAATTAATTAGTCCAACGAACCGTTCGGTCCATAATGCGTACCGTGCACCGAACCGAAAGCCTCGTACCGAACGGTTCAATACGAATACGCGTATCGTTACACCCCTAATATTTACTAAACCATAACTTTAATATGTTATGTAAACTGCTTAAACAGTATAGTTTAAACTTTAGTGTCTCTTAACTAATGCTTTGAACATTTTGTATGTCTCTCTTTTAAATCTGACACATGGGGTCTCTCTTAACGAGCTGAATATCTGATTCAGGTGCGTTAAATAAGGAAGACATAAGAACCATTTGGACAGTAATTGTTTCTCATGGGGATGTAAAGTGTTTTCAACATTTGCAGAGGTTCGTCAGTGATTTTATTGCCGTCCTAACCCAGAATGACTGGGTTTTTTCCCCATTACATATTCAAAAATCCCTGCCAAAAATACCTAAAGTTATTGACAAACAATGAGGTTGTGTGGTATTATAACTGCCACCCAAAACCACATCTCTGAGAAAACAAGAAGCGATCAATTCAAATTTCACAGATTAAGTCCATTTTAACCACTGCTGTACACCGTATGATACCTGTTGAGCTTCGCTGTAATGAATTTTTAAAGATGTACACTTTTAGTACTGAAATGCTGGAAGGTATTGACAAGAACAATATTTCATCACCACACATGGTTAATATTTGAAATAAAACTATTATTATGACAGCAACAGGTTTGCAATACATTCTATATATTGAAATATAAACCAAGCTGCTTTGTTAACATTATGTAAAAAAGAGGTTGCATTAAACCCATTTTTGCTTATCTCCAAATTTATTGACATACATCATTTTGAGACATAATGCAAGCAAGAAAGGTAATTCAACCATAGTGTGCCTATTTTCCTATTTTTAAACAGGAGATTTAAATAATCAAATGCTTAGTATAATCTATCTATCTATCTATCTATCTATCTATCTATCTATCTATCTATCTATCTATCTATCTATCTATCTATCTATACTGCTATAGATATATTCGTAGCATGGTAATTGATATGACAGGTCCGTTTTAACTGTCATTTTAAATTGGTCAATTCAAAACACTTTGATTTTAATGAAACATTAGATTTTTACTGTTTTTAACTGCTCTTGCATTAAACATTTGGCAGGAATGACTCCCTCTGAAAAAATCACAACAACAAAAAAATAAGCCATTTCTAAACAAATGACATAAATGCTAAGAAGACACATTAAGTACAGCCATGCTGCTTAGCGTCACATCTGCATTCTCCACTGCAGGCGGTTTGCAGATTTCTGGCCATGTGAGAAGTCAGAGGGCACACACTGAGCTTGTATTTAAGGCTTTGTTTTGGGAATGGAGGCCAATAGAGCACATAGCTGTGGGAATGAGAATGTTCCCTATCTACCATAACATTCGCAGGAAGTCTAAATCTTTTGTCTTCAGTGTAGTGTCTACACTTTGTTTCTTTCTTTTCTCAGAATATTGTTTTTTGCTTTTCAAGACTTGTTAATTTTGCTCAATCTCGTTACATCCTCTGGTTCATCACTCTATACATTAACTTTATTCCTTTCTTTTGCTATTCGTAAGAGGAAGACAAAGTCTGGTAGCTTGATCTGCACTCAGACGTCTTGCAGAAACTCTGCCCCCACTCTTGTTGGGCTGTAGTATAATGAGAGCGAGGTCATCCTGGGTCACACCGGGGCGGGGGAATTTCTCTAATTGCTCACTGCTAGTTAACTGCAACTGCGATCAAGAGGATAATTCTGCTCTTGAATTGAAGTAAGCAGCTGCTCCAGCTATGCTATGCATACGTATAGAAGCACAAACAGGTGCAGTCATAAGTTTCCAGGTGAAAAACTATAATACTTCCATAATGTACTTGAAGTGCTCTATTTTCGTGCACTAATTTTGTACTTAATATACAAAAAAATTATTTAGTTCTTTGTTAAGATAAACTTAAGATTATCTATGTTTACTCAACTGTTCTATCTTGGGACACCAAGAATATGTACTAAAATGTGTTTTTAACATACTGTCTCTGTATTTAAAACACGAAATTTAGTCACCACTTGTAGTACACTTGAACCATCTTTCATACACGAGTACACTCAAGTGTACTACAAGTAGTGACAAAATACATTTTTTAAATACAGAGACAGTATGTTAAAAGCAGATTTGGCTCATATTCATGGCGTTCCAAAATAGCACAGTTAGTAGTAAGTACATTTTATTTATAGAGCACATTTAAATTCAGCTTACACTGACCAAAACAATCATAAAATACAGTAAAGTATAATATAAAATACAAATTAAAATCCAAGATAACAATACTAATCCATAAATTAAAAATCAGGAAAGACCATAGAATAAACATGCGTTTTAAGTTTGGACCGAAATAGACAGAGCACCCTCAATGTCAGGTGGCAACTGATTGATAACCGTGGAGCAGCTACTGCAAAGGCTCTGTCATCTTTAAACTAAAGTCGTGACCGTGGGACATATAAGAGAGCTTTATTAGCAGATCTGAGGGACTTTGGAGCAGAATTAAATTAATAAGATCAGAAATGTATAATGGGGCTTGTCCAATAAGTGCTTAAAAAACTATCAAAAAGTGAAAGTGACGTGACATTCAGCCAAGTATGGTGACCCATACTCAGAATTCATGCTCTGCTTTTAACCCATCCAAAGTGCACACACACAGAGCAGTGATTACACACACACACTGTGAACACACACCCGGAGCAGTGGGCAGCCATTTATGCCGCGGCGCCCGGGGAGCAGTTGGGGGTTCAGTGCCTTGCTCAAGGGCACCTAAGTCGTGGTATTGCAGGTGGAGAGAGAACTGTACATGCACTCCCCCCACCCACAATTCCTGCCGGCCCGAGGCTCGAACTCACAACCTTTCAACTGGGAGTCCGACTCTCTAACCATTAGGCCACGACTTCCCTAAATGGTGAATTGAATTCTAAAGGAGACAGGAAGCTAGTGGAGCAAAGCTAAAATTGGAGTGATATAATCTCGTTTTAGGGGAAGTCGTGGCCTAGTGGTTAGAGAGTTTGACCCCTAAACCTAGGGTTGTGGGTTTGAGTCTCGGACCGGCAATACCATGACTTAGGTGCCCTTGAGCAAGCCCACTGGGCAAAGTTACGTAATTACAATAATTTTTATGAAATAATGAAATAACTGACGATTGAGCATGTGGTAAAATCAACTGCAAAGATCAAAGACATTAAATCTCTGAAGATCTCAGCAGAGGAGGATCAAACATCTCCACAAACATGGAATCATTAGATTGACTTTATTTCTGTCAGACATCTAGAGAAGCTCTTATTGAGAATTAACAGAGGTTTAAATGTTGATATTTGATTCATTTGAACCATTATGGTGATCAGTGTTTGGCCTAGTTGGGATCTTTGTCCAGCTACTTCTTTGATTAGCCTGTTTCTGACTGCTGTAACTGTTTTTGTGAAATATTGCAGTGAAGAGAAGCAAAATTAAAAGAGCTCAGGTTGTATTAGTTCTTTGTTGATGATGAAAAAGTCATCACATATTAAGTACCTGAGGTTATGAAGTTAGCTTTGTTTATTTTTTTCATTTATAACACCCAAGCCTTTTAAATCTACAGTACAAAAATCAAGAGCAAAACACTTCCTTATTTTGAAGATGGACAAAATGCATGCAATTTAAATATTTTGAGTAAAAGCATCATGTACTCAAACACAGACATCAAGATTCCGGATATGCATCACAACAACGGTGACAATCAAAATCCTTATCCTAAATCTTGCATTTTGTTAAAAAAATGTACATTATTTTTTTCTACAAGATTTCTATCCAAGAAAATAAATATAGTTGCAACAAAACACTAATATATTATTTTGCTATAATTTTGTCTGCATTAATAGTAAGATGTTAACATTTGAGCTCAACGCTCTCTACCATAATAGGAGTGCTTTATAACACACAGTTACAACAGCCAGAGACAAGCTAACACAAGAAGTATGAGGACCAAGATCCCAACTAAACAAAACACTGATCACCACAATGGTGACTTCAAATGTTCATTCTGGCTCCTCAGTCTTTTCAACCTCAGCAAAGACATAAAAAAGACGTCCACTGGACCAGTGGGAGGCATCGAACCCCCAATTGCTCCCTGGGTGCCGCAGCATAAATGGCTGCCCACTGCTCCGGGTGTGTGTTCACGGTGTGTTTGTGTTCACTGCTCTGTGTGTGTGCACTTTGGATGGGTTAAATGCAGAGCACGAATTCTGAGTATGGGTCACCATACTTGGCTGAATGTCACGTCACTTCTTTTTTTTCAGTCACTTTTTTTTCATCATTTAACAATCTGGCTGCTGCATTCTGGACCATCTGCAAACGAGCCAGTGAAGACTGGGGAAGACCTAGGTATAAGGAATTACTGTAGTCCAATCGAGCTGGGATAAATGCATGAATAACTTTTTCCAAGTAAATTTAAGTCTAGAAATTATTCTCAATTGATAATAGATGTGTTTAACAACTGAGCTAATTTGCTTTTCAAGGCAAAGATATGAGTCCAAAAGATACCTACATTTTTTGCATGTGATTTAACATATGGAGTAAGACTGTCTAAGCTACTAACTATAGAGTTTCTGGTTTTAGAGGGAGCAAAATAATCACCTCAGTTTTTTCCATCAAGAAATTATTCACCATCCAGATTTTAATGAGAGTCAACAAGAGTTGAGTACACATAGATGGTCTTAAGTTTATCTTAAGAAGTGCTAAATAATAATTTTTAGTATGTTAAGTACACAGTAAATTCCTGAATGTTAAATTAACACTGTTCGGAGGAT
The DNA here is from genome assembly GCF_963082965.1 of Carassius carassius. NCBI lineage: Eukaryota > Metazoa > Chordata > Actinopteri > Cypriniformes > Cyprinidae > Carassius > Carassius carassius. The sequence goes on along the minus strand of NC_081782.1, from coordinate 29,175,416 downwards.
ATATGGTCCCACTCTAAAAGAGTGTTAAAGTAACACTGAAGCAGTGTTGAAGTTAACTCTCTGGAGTTGATTAACGCGTATACGCGTTATGAGGCATTTTCTCCTGATAACCCCGAAAAGAACTTAAATTACACTTTCAGTTTGCATCGTACAGATAAGAGCAATACATCAATCTAATCTGTAAATCTAATCTTATTCAAGTTATTTAACATTTTTAGTTTTTCACTAACCACGCATAACAATTTTTTTTCCTCAAAAATACGATCATGTACATACATGTTGCTCGCATATTATTATAGACCAGTTTGTGCTGATTACAGTGAGATTAGACTTTAACTTTAGCCATTTAGATATTTATAAGAAACTGAAAAAAGCAGAAATGTCAGGGCATGACAAAACTTCTCCAGGCCCCAAAAATACCCTTAGACTTCAGAGGGTTAATGAGATAATTATGTGATTAAGTGCTGATTGAGCATTAGTGATGAACACCTGCTGTTAACAAGCAGAATCACTGAAGAAAAGAGAAACATAAGAATTACAACTGATTTCAGCCACAGCTTTAGATGAATCTACTGAAATAAAAGACATTAAATCTCTCAAGATCTCAGCAGAAGATCAAGCAGCATCACCAGCTTCATTCATTAATAACCAGTTTGAATTTGTCATGCGTCTAAAAATGTATTAAGAATTAACAGGATTTAGATGTTAATTTAAAATAATAAAATTTGAAGTCAACGTTATGGAGATTAGTGTTTGCATTAGTTGTCTTCTTGACCCTTGACGTTTTAACATCAGTTTATCTCTGGTTGCTCTAACTATTTATGAAACATGATTTATATGACAATTCAAGAGGAAATGTGATCATGTTACATGGGTTATTTTATGGTCATGGAGTTGTCATGAATAGTCTGATTCACAGATGTCATCAATGATGATGCATGACTTAGTTCACTACTGATCACAAATACATTTTAAATAAACTATATGAAGAACTTTTGAACTATATGAAAAAACACTTTGCACTCAAGTTTATTACAGTTGTACCGCTCGGACATGCAGACATCAAGAATCAGCATCTGAATCTCAATAATGGTGATGATCATCTGACAGATTCATATTACATTGCATTGAGGGTGCACCAATCATAACTCTTCCATGGCTCCCATCATGCATTGCGACAAATTATCAGAATATTTTCTCACCACTGTTCTGGTGCACATGCTGAATCTTCATGTATATAAGTGCAGGAATCATAACCTCTTTATAACATATTATTCAAAAAGTGACTTATGTCATAGTATCATAGAACTACAATAATTTGAAAGTCATGAAAGAACTTCAGGCGCATGAAATGGTTTTACCGTAAGTTCTTTGCAAGCACGTACATGTGCTTTATAAATACTATTGTAACAGCCAAAGAAAAAATTATTTCAACTTAAAATTAAAGTCAAGGGTCAAGATGCAACTAAAGCAAATACTATTCACCAAAATGGTAGGTAAAAAAAAAACTAAACCTTAATTCTCAATAAAGAACTTCTGTTTTAGATACTCTAAAAAAAGTCTAACTGGTTAGTAATGTGTGAAGCTGGTGATGTTGTTTGTGGAGTTGTTTAATTATCTTCTGCTGAGATCTTTCAGTTTATTTCATCTAAAGCTGTGGCTGAAATCAGTTGTAATTCTTTTCATTGCTCTTTTCTTCAGTGATTCTGCTTGTTAACAGCAGCTGTTCATCACTAATGCTCAATCAGCACTCAATTAATCACATAATTATCTCAATAATTTTAACACTGCTTCAGAGTTACTTTAACACTCTTTTAGAGTGGTACCATATATCTTCCGAACAGTGTTAATTTAACGCTCAGGATTTTACTGTGTACAAAATTAGTGCGCAAAAATAGAGCACTTTAAGTACGTTATGGAAGTGTACTTTTTTCACATGGGTTTACATTTATCTTGCAAAATATTAATAACAGTAACAAAATAAGATCTTCTTAAACGTTGTTTTTTCTGTCCTGCGTAAGCTATTTCACAGATGTTTACTGTCCACTAGACAAAATAATAGCTGAAATAAAAAAAAAATAAAAAAAGAGTACCTGTGCTAAAGCGGTGTATCGTTAACTGGAAAAATTCATGATTTTATGTTTTGTGGTAGGTTTTCATGAATCTCTTGTTTGTTCTAAACAGTTTAACTGTCCACTGTTCTTCAGGAAAATCCTCCGGGTCCTGCACATGCTTTGGTTTTCCAGCTTCTTCATATTTGAACCCATTCCAGCAGTGACTCTATGCATTTGAGAACCAATTTTTTTATTCTTCTTTTCTTTTTCATACTAAAGACAACAGAGGGACTCATACACCACTGTTAAATTGGTACAAACATTCACTGATGCTCAAGAAGGCACTTTAAGAGCTGACAAATGCAGTCTGACTGAACTAATAACAAACATTTATTATGTGCTATATACCTTATTTAATATATTGAGTAATAATTAAAAAATCAGTGAAAAAGCATTTGAGCATTTACATTTAGGACCTTACAGATCATCCTTTAGCAGCAAAATCTCACACCAAATATAAAATTAAATATAAAATTACACATTGAAGTTGCATAGTTATTTGTTTTTTTTTTGGCTAGTTAAATAAATTTTGGGATACCAAACTCTAAAGAGTTCCTACCTGAAGGGCTACCAGGGATTTTTTAATTTTGCATATTTTGCCTCAAATACCCACTAACCCCAAACTTTGTGAAGTCATGTGGTGTGTTAGAACCAATGAGAGTGATTAAAGGGTTCAGTTTTGATTTCTTCATCACAGTGATATCAACTATACCCATCGAGTCGTATGAATTAATTTCATGCTCAGAGGTGGACAGTAGTGAAGTATTTTTACTTAAGTAAACTTAAAAAGTTTAGTAAAAAGTAGTTTATCAGAGTGTTTTTTTTGGACAACTTCACTACATTCCAAAGCATAATGTCATACTTTTTACTGCACTGTTTCATAAATTAAAGTTGTTGCTGTTGTTTTATCTTTAATATTTAAGAACATTACAAAATTTAGTACTTTCTTGTACTAAAGTAAATATTTGAATGACTTTTACCAGATTAAAAGTATTAAATTTATAATGTAATTAATATTAAATGACATTTAATATGAAACGTATTGCAGTAAAAAGTACAATATTATGCTTTGAATTAATTTTCTAAAGAAAATCACTGATAAATTACTCACACTTCAAAAGTACTTTTACTGCAAAGTGAAAATACTTCACTACGGTCCTCCTCTGATCCTAATCATGCTACCAATAAGATCATTCTGAAACTTTTCGACTCAGTTGACATTTATAATATGGACAACTTCTTTTAAATCGTTCTTCAAATTTGATTAAGTTAAATACTGACTACCCACCCACATTTCTAGTGTGCTGTTTAGATAATAATCTGTGTGTGATGTGTTGGGCGTTGCATCAGACTTGTTGGGGGAGATTTTTGAATGCCCTTGAGGGTGTAATGCTGAGTTCAGGATAGGCGGTCTGGAGGGAATAATGCTGCACTCTCAGCATCTTTCTGTCCCGACTGTGCTTAATTTTCACTAAACCATGTCTTTTATTAGAACTGTACAACAGTATCTGTGTGCCCTCCAACACTATCAGCTCTGTAGTCATCACTTATTATGCATGCTCATGCTGTAGAGACTGCAACAGACCTCGTCTAACTAGACACAATAAAATGCATGTGTCTGAAATGACATTACAATTCAGGTTGCAGATTCCATGATTCAAACTGATTCAACACTCGATGCATTTTTAATTAATAATATTTTTATGCACCTGTATTGCAACTCTGGCAGTGGTACATACGTACATCTGATGATATTATAAAATCAATTTAATACAAATATTTAAACTAAACTTTATTGAAACTTTCAGCATGCTTTTTCAATAGCTGTGCTTCCATTCCAGATTTGTGCAAAATTTAATGGTAAGAAAAGCCTCTTATACTTGAGAACAGCCACATGTTAGGTGTTTGTTTTAAATTATAGTACATTGAAGAATGCAAAGTTTTCATTGCAGTTTTGCAAAATATTCCTTTTTCAAATTGTCTGTAAAACCACCTCATATGAGTGCAAACATTTTTTTTCCGATATATTGGAGTTGTTGCGAATGAACGTGTTTCCATTGGGTGCATTTTCAACTCACGATTCGATTCATGATTTTGATTTCACGATTCGATTTTCTCACAATTTCCTTTTAACGAAATTAGATTAAAGACACTATACAATAAATTAGGTGTTCTTTTAATAGGCTATTGCTGCTCGTTTCTTTGTGAAATTAAAATATAACAAAACTAAATTGAAATTTTACAATAAACCCTAAGTCAAATAGGCGAGTTACACAAATAACATAAATCTCTTCATTTAAACAAACTAAGGCTTTATCTGCGAGAGGCAACCACTGCATTTTAATCAACATCCAAACAAAGATTTGCTGCATAGACTGCATTGACTGAAACAGGTGAACTAGACTAATTCCAGAACAGAACCTATAGAATTTTGCACATGTGTGACTGAATTAATCACTCCCCGAGACGACTCGCCCTTCCTGAGTCACATTAAAGATTCGTTCAAAATGAACAAATCATTCAAGAACAACCCATCACTATTATGTACACTACTTTAATGTGCATTGTTCTGAGGCAAGATGAAAAGAAAATACCACTTAAACTTTTCTAAAGACAGTCGGTTCCCCTCAGACATACAGTCATATGAACTCCTACTCCAGGTTTATCGTGATTTATAGTTACAATGTCACCACCGGCAATGTAGCAATGTCGTAAATGCTTGGAGTAGTTGCACTGGCAACAGTTAAGAAAAATGAAAGAAAAAGAAAAAAAACCTGCAATTCTTTGTTTTCATCATTTCATGCTGTCTACCTAGACTACCTGGCCAGCTAACTAATTTGTGTGTCACACTCAATGCCTTCCTGTCTGTTTCTGAGCACACTTCTGCTACGCTGGATTTGTGATTACCTGGTCTGTAAGTCCAGGGCTGATTTTTGCTTCCAGTACACCCTTGGGTGTCACATAATGGGAAGGGCAGTCAGATACGTAGCAGTCAGTGAAGTTTCCTGATATTCAGCAAACTGGCAAAGGGGGAAATGCTCCAGTGAGCACAGCTAAGGGCACAACTCCAAGTGCCAGGCCGAGATTGGCAGCAGACGTCAGGGAGAGCTAGACAGTGACCAAATCTAGTGATGTAAAGTCAGAGAGGTCTGAGACCAGTCTGAAACAAAGCCATGTGAGCAGACAACAACAACAACAAATAAAAGGGCAGACAGGAAATCAAAGACACAAGGTAAGCAGGATCACATCCCAGAAACATTCTGGAAAAGAACACTACAGGAGTAAAGAAACACAGAAAGGGAGAACACAAAATACAAAAACAACCAGGAACACAGAGAACCATATGGTCATTCTGTAAGTCGTGCATCACATTTTCTGATTTTCCTAACAGTTTGCATCGCTGAAGAACAGAAATCATTGGGAATCTTTGTTATATAGTATGTTGGGATCCATAGTGAAGAAAACTGGTATGATGAACAGCTACCTCTTATTTACCCCTCATGGCCATGTGATATAAGGGCCTCCCATGGGTTACAGTTTTGCACCCACTGATTGAACCGATGCTTAGTGTAGTGCTAAAATAAAATTAACTTCATGAAAGTTTAATTTGATATAAAAAAGTAGATGATTAAATCGGCCTGTTGCACTCCATGTAACAGGACAGTGCCAAGTTAAACAGATGTTTGATTAGAAAAGTTATTATGAGGACTGAGCAATGGACTCACAGATTCCTTGGTTCAGATGTTTATTAGAATAAAAAGAGGTTCTGTAACTAGTGGAAAACCCCCCAAAAGTGAACTGTATCATGCCATACTATGCCGTAGAGAAGTGCCATAAGTGATATGTGTATTTTACTTTCTTTTACTTTCAGTAGCTAGTGATTGTTGACTATCACCCACCGAAGGCATCATTGTATGAGGTTAGCATTCTCAAATAAAATCCAGCGATCCAAAACAGTGAATCTAAATCATCATTCAGGCAAAAGTTCACTTCAAGAATGAGCACACTGCTGACGTGATGTAGAAATCATTTTATTTGGGAAAAAAACACTGTCAAAAACAAATACATTCTGACACTCAAAGCTCTTCACTGCATCCCGTCAAAATAAAAGTCCGCCTTTTAACTCAAAGAAATTGACAGAAATTACGATTGTACTATTATAATGTAGCCTACTTCTAAAATAATAATAATTTACATAAACATTTTTAAGGAATATAATTTTTCATTTTTAATTCATTTTAATTTAATAAATCTCCGTTGTGCAGCCCTTTGCAAAAATATAAAAGAATTAAGATTTCAAAACATTAAATTGTTAAATGTGTATGCATTTTCATTACCACCATTCTTGATTTGTACATTTATATTAAATCATAAAAGTACAGAATCCAGAAAAATGTATTTAAACCAGAATTTAGGAATTTGTATGAATTATTAATGATAAACATGTTATTAAACCAATAAATAATCCGTGATTACATTTTCTTGTTTTTGATTAATGAAATTTGAATTAACACATGCTTTCAAACATTTGTTCATCCAATTAATTAAAACTGTATGCCGATATTTTCGGAGACGATTATCATACTGTGAAAATCTCATAGCGTTACAACTCTACTGTGAAGTGACGTATCAGTGTGGCCTTCATTCCTTATGCTGTCCCACTTGCGGCACAATACTCTGTGAAGTCCACTTTGCAGAGCACATATTTTCGATTGGACCTTAGGAGTAGAAAAGGTTAGTGTTATTAGTATTATTATTATTCATTAGTTGTGGGGACGTTCTCTATTTGCATGTTGCGTAACTTGAAAAATTACATTGCATTTGATTACAAGCTGGAGATGTGTAGCTAAAAACACTTGTTTCATCAAATCGTTTCCTTTCAACATATTTATATTGTTGCTAAAGCATTTGGTTGAATTGGAAGTGATTTTCGTGAGATTGTGGGCCTATCAGGTTTGTTGAAGTTGCATGGATAATAACCCTGATAATGCTGGGTTAAAGGCTGTGTTGCAGGGTAAATTTTTCAAGGATTTTGTGCAATTTGCTTGTTGGTAATAAACATTTAAACTGTTATTCATTGTATTTTATGTTGTTGGGTATCACAAAACGGAATATAATACGAAAAAGTAGGTACTATCTTACAGCGGTCTCCTTGCCCCCACAATGCATTGCATCTCTAATTTACCAAAGCCCCCCTTGAGAGCATTGAGGGTGACTAGAGAGACGAGTAGTAGACGAGAGTTTTCAGATAGCGCAGATTATATATAAAGACATAGATATATATAGATAAATAGACTAGATATATAGATAGAGTGACAGATAGATAGATAGATAGATATCGACTAACAGCGACCAAAACGCACTCACTTGCCTACAGCACAAGCTTTTCAGCGCAGTTTCCATGGGACAGCACCCACACAAACACCTGCCAAACACAGCGACACACGCGGCTACGTTTGCAACAACATTTTCACCGGAGGAAGAGATAAACGCTTAGAAACGCCCATATAGCTAGCATGATGTCTTCTATTTCTAGATGACAAAGACAAAGTTTACCAGTTCTACGACACTATGACAAAGGTTACCAGTACTTATCTGAACTAACGTCATGATCACTGCCACTAGAGATAAAGAAAACGTAGATTTTAAACTCTGTGGTATTCAATGACAGTAAAAATACAATTAAAAAAAGAGTAGTTATTGTGCACTGCTGCTCGTAGACTAGCTCCAGTGCTCATTGATGCATTGCTAAATGATAGCAACTCACCAGGACACTTCACCAACTCTCCACTCATTCTCCTCGGACCATGCATTTAATTGGCTTTGAAGGCCATCAGTTCTTGGCAATTCCTCATTTGCTCTCTCACGTCTGGCAGGTTACATGGCTGCGGGCCATCATACATGTTGGCTCTTGCCACCTCTTCCTCATCAGTTAGTCGCCATAGTTCTGATACTAGACTGAGGCTACCTTTCCTCCACTTCTCCCAAACGTGACGTCATCACCAAATTGTGTAAAAAAAAATGATAATACCAAAAACATAAAAAACTGGTCTTTAATACCATTTTTGAGACATTTTAAAAATGATATACATGTCTTGAGTGATTTATGTACCCTTTAATTGACAGTGGTGGTTAACCTGCAACATGGGCAACATGTTGCAATTCAAATGCGAACGATCAGCACTGGAGTGACTTTCCTTGCTGTGCACTTTGTTATCGCAGAGCGTGCTCATTGGGAAAGCCCAGGAAACATTTATTTCATTTTGTCAGTACCGGATAGGAACAATTACAATGCTATGAACAAAGTAATTTTAAAAGTTACAAAAGTACAAATTAGTCTCTGCAGTGAACGGGAAGGAACGGGAAGAAAGGAGTCAAGCAAATGCCTGCAGAGGTGGCTCAGGAGTTTACAGGGTTTTTAAATTGATGGTTTAGTGCGGTTAAAGTGAAAATGTTTGAGGTTTCTGTAACTTCCTTGCTTGTCATTCCAGATTACACAGCTACTTATATAAGCAAACAAAAGGGAAGATGGCTGCTGATGCTGCCGTTTTAGCTAATGAGTTCCCAGAAAAGAGCTTTGAAGGATTTCTCACAGGACAATTTGGAAGTATTGACCAGGGCTGAATTCTACTTCTCTACAATCTAACTAGACTTAGACTTTTAGGGAAGTCAGACTTGTGTTTTTGACACAATTTGTGCTTAATGTGTTCAGTGTGCTTCACTTATGAGCTTGTGCTCAGCTGATGTGAATATTGAATTTCAAGTCATTTCCACTCGCAAGGAGTCAAAAACTAAAGCATGGTCAGGGTACCTCTAGGCATTGCTAAATTAACTACATTTTGCATTGTTTTCAGTTGCTTGCCTTATTCATCAAGATGCATTTAATTATTTGCATGCATTTCTAAAAGTATAAATTGTTAGTATATATTTATCATGTTTTTCAAACCCAATCTTACCCGGCCTAAACACTATAAAAAAGGCAATTAAAAGTACAGACACAGGTGTTTACTGCAAAAACTGATCATAAAACAATCTAAAAGTGTGATAATAAATGAGTGGTACTGGAGTCTTCTGAAGCCAAATATTTGTGAGGAGCAAAGTGTAACTTTTATCGCTGACAATAAACCATCTTTTTGAACACAGTCAAATCTCATTTAAAAGATAAATCACATTAGACACATGAGAGATCGATGATATTCACAAAGGGGGTGTAACAAATTGTTTGGCAAACTGTAGTGTAAATATGAAGCCAATTCTCCTGAGGTTCACTGGTGTCTTTTTTTAAGTGTCTAGATACTGTACTTTTAAGGGTTTCTTTTAGTTCATTAATCAGATATTTAGCTAATCATACACTGTAATCTGAACCTTTAAACACTTTATTTGTCATTAATTCCTTTTCTTTAGTGAAGACATTTACATTTAGTAATTTAGCAGATGCTTTTATTCAAAGCGACTTACAAATGAGGACAACAGAAGCAATCAAAAACAACAAAAAGAGCAATGGTATATAAGTGCTATAACAAGTCTCAGTTAGCTTAATGCAGTTCAAATAGCAAGGGCTTTTAAATAATGTAATAAATAAAAAGAAAACAGATAGAATAGAAAAAGAATAGAGCAAGCGTTAGAGGTCTTCTTTGCTTTTTTAGGGATGTTCATAAAATAAGCCTAAAGGAAAATAGGATGCTGCTTTCTGACAACTGTTTCCTTTCGCACAGCACAAAAATGAACCAAACTCTGTGTTTTTTGTTCATTTTCGTAATTTATTATTCAAGTAAAAATGTATTTCTCGTATAGGCCTATTTATTTCGCTATATGTAGCCTAGCTTTATTATGTTTTTCTCGACTGGCAGAAGCGCTGCAGGTGCATGATGTGATTTGAAGATGTGAATACTCATGTTCAGATGTTTGTTGCTTTTTGCACATGTAAAATTAATCCCCGTGAAACAAATGGGCCGCAGACACATCTAATTTAATTCAATTCTAATTTAAAATAATCTTGTTGGTTAGCAGTTAATAATCGGTTTACAAGCGTCGGTTGTCGGTTAGGAAAAATAACCTAGTTAATTGTATAGTAAATGAAAATAAAACAGACAGAATACAAAAAGATTAGAAAGCTATTTTTTTTTTAGAATAGAATATAACTAGAACAGAGAGTGCTAGAGTTAGAGAGTCAAATAAAGATGTAAGAGATGTGTTTCAAGCTTCTAGAGAAATGTTTTAAAGAGCATGATTATTTGGGATTTGCACCACACCCTTTCAGCAGCTCTGAGTTTAGAACAATGTTCACGGAGAACATCAGATAACCAAGAGGAAGAAGGGGTGGTATGGGCTGGCCTGGAAGATAACAGTGTCTAAACAAGACTTAAGAGTGGAGCAGAAAGTATCAGTAGTGATGCTAACAGTTTAGGGGAGGGAAGCGAAGATGAAGGAGACCAATCTCGAGTTAGACTAGGCTTTAACAATGACAGTTGTCAAAATGACAATTTTGTCTTTATGTACTCACTGTCATGTCACTCCAAACCTTTATTAGTTTCTTTGATCTCTGGAACACAGAAAATTATTTATTTAAAGAAAGATTTTGTTCAAAACACTGGACCCCACTGACATTCCTAATATGGAAAAGACAAACTGAGTACATGCATACGGAGCCCTGCTCATAACATTCAAGAAACAATTAATAAATCATGCGCACGATTTACTCATTCGTTCCCTCGATGTCCTAAAATGTGCACATGATTACTATTTTGTTCCCTTGATTTGCTAAATCTTGCGCACAATTTACTTTTCATTCTCTCAGTTTATAAATCGTGAAGACGATTTAGCAAATCGAGGGAACGAAATGGTAAATTGTGCGCACGATTTAGCCTACTTTTTTTCCTGCATGCCATATGGGGGGCTCCGTACATGCACACAAGATAACTATATATAGTGAGAAAGCTGTGTTTGTGTTTAAGTGCACAGTGTTAGTGACATATTGTAGTCCTGCACGGCAACACAATTCACTCCCACAAACCACAAGAAACCACACACACACACACACACACAGTCAACTGTGTATTCCAATCAAACACTGGTGCCTTTTAATTTTCAGGAATGACTCGAGTCTCTGTATGTACACACTTCAACAATGAAATGACAAAAGCACTAGTCTAGAATGAGGTCATAAATAAAAGATTGGTGCCCACTGAAGAGAGAATTGTCTTCCAAAGCTGTTACAAAGGAACAGTTTGTTTCTCAGATGCGTAGCCAATATGAATGCGCTTCGACCACCATAACCACTGCTGGTTTGCTACATATCTGCTTCAGGAAGAACACAGCATTCCAATTGATCCACATGGTACAGGCTCTACAAACAAGCTTAGACCTTAATCTTAAAACATTAAGAAATAGGTCTTTTATATAGTAACCTGTACTGTAGATTCTAGTTTATGATGATAACTTCCACCTAGTTCCCATTACATCATTTAAAGCTGAATTATAAATGCTGGTCTCAATGAGTGCAGAGGCTTGGTGTGGCCAGTGAAAGAGCTTGAAAATATTTCCTGTGTCCTGAACAGCATTATTATTGAGATAAGAGAGAGATTTGATTCCAGACATCACCAAAGACAAACAAACTCAACATGAAGTTAAATGCTTGTACAATAGATAAATAGCATTGTGCATATGTAATGCAATATTCGAACCAGTCTCTAAAACTAATAAGGAATTCACAGTAAGGTGCCGTCGACACAGAGCACATTTTCCCATTCTATTGTGCTACCTTCTGTTGTTTTTCTATGTAAATACTGTAGATGGACGGTTTTGACTATTGCATTCACGTCTTGTATTTTTTGCAGCATCTTGCACATGATACTGCATTATAAAAATGTGGCGCTGAAGTTAAAGTTAAACCTTAAAAATCCCATTAATTGCTCTCATTTTGCATTTTTTCAAAACAAAAATACATTCTGTGTGCCTGTAGCTTTGTAGCTTCCAGCTTTGGAAAAAAAAGTGCTGTTCCAGGATCAAGGCTTTGGATTTCACATCCTGCTCACCATGATCATATCCAAACTTTAGACATCCAGACTATGTTTTTAAAGCAGACCTGGGGCTTTCTTTGCTCGTGAAGAGTACTTCTTCATTATCACTGTCAGCTCTCTTCCTTCCTGGCTCTTCCTGGCCTCTAGGTGAGTTAGATGTAAATCCTGTCTTGATGATAATACCAGACTACATTTTTCAACATGTCTCTTTATGTGTGCTTTTTTAGCCAACCGTGCAATTTTAATGTTAATGTCTCCTATCTCTTGTGTTGTAGCATTCCTCTTTTTACATGATAAAGGATGCCTAAACCAGTGAATCCCAACCTTATGTCTTTGAAGCACTCTCTCCTTACATTTAAGAAAGCCTGAGACCCCCCCCCCCACCCCTCTGTAGTGATAATGACAATTTGATATCAAATGCTCTCATTCATCGTATGTGGGCCATTCTACAGAATTGGTCCAAAGTCAGAGTTGGAAAAATCTTGAAAACATAAAATAAAAAATTCCTTAAATTTTGTCCAATTTCCAAGGTACACATTTCTAGTAATTGAGCTGTTCTCATATTCTCATTTTGTTTTCAGAAAGTTTTGGAATATTTGTCCTCTTCCCAAATTTGTCACTACCGAAACAGTAGTCTCATGCCCACATACCATTGGCTAAACGTCTGATGCAAATGGGACACAAAAGTGGAAACACTTTAGGAGTGTCATCTTCGGATTGGTCACATCACATGATAAACCATATTACACAAGAAACGACAACAAGTACAGTTTTTATCATGATAACGGATGATTTTGTGACAATAGTGTGTTTTTGTTCAATTCTGCCAACAAAATTATAACATATAAAGCCACAGCAGAACTGTAGTGCATCTCATCACAACACAGCATTGTTTATTGTTTAGTTCTGAAACGAATCGCTTGAACCAATGATTCAAAGGCCCATACATAGTGAGGGCCATTTACTTCATCCTGAATGATTCACCCGCCATCTGCTGGAAGTTCTAGTTTCCTCTTTAGAGAATAATTAAATTTATTAATAAATAAATAATAAAAAAACATTAAAGGGATAGTTACAGTGGCTGAGAAATGCAAAAAAAAAAAATTCTGAAAACAAAGTATATTACAATTGCAAATCTAAAAACAAAAGAACAATTCCAAAAACACAACAGCAATTCTGAAAACATTATAACAAGTCAGAGAGCACAAGGACAAATTCAAAAACAAAATAAATCAGAAAACACAACGAAAAATCAGACAAACTGGAAGAGGTAGGTATAGTTTGAGACAGCGCCATTGGGGTGAGAATAGATTACTCACCGCTGATTGGACAAGACATCTGTCAATCAAGGTATTCACAAACAACAGCAGAGTAGTGGTAGAAAGTTCGGAGATGGTCTTAAAGTAGCTCAGTTTAAATTGATTGTATGAATTGCCCTTACTATGGAATAAAAAATATGCATGTACACAGTGTTGGGGAGTAACTAGTTACATGTAACGGCGTTACGTAATTTAATTACAAAATTATTGTAACTGTAATTAGTTACAGTTACTAAGAAAAAATGAGTAATTAAATTACAAGTCATGAAAACAGTATAGTGGGTTTTTCTTTTGCTATTTGAGCAAATGTGAATGCAACAACAACAACAAAAACAGAGGTGTGTTTACATTTAGCAGACACTTTTATCCAAAGTGACTTACAGTGGATTCGGGCTATACATTTATTTTATTTTTAATCGGTTTGTGTGTGTGTGTTTGCTGGGAATTGAACCTACAATCTTTTGTGCTGCTAACACAGTGCCGTACCACTGAGCCACAGGATCTGTTTAATTTGGATTATTTATTTTTTTTATGTGGGGTGGAGAGAATTTAAAGGGGACAATATAAATACAAAATATTAAGAGTTGAACAGTCTTTTTATTAGGAAAATTAAACAAAATGAGCTATTTCAAACAGCATTAAGAGTTCAAAAACAGAAATATTATTGAAAATGCTAATTGATTTTCTGCGAGTAGGAGACGCTTTTGGAACAGTTTCCCTCGTAATAGCACAAAACGCTGCGCAGCTCTCAAAAATGCTACTTTATCAGGCAATATTCAGGCATTATAATTTAGATCAGATAAATTAATGTTATCAAATGTTTTAGAAACGCCCCCATTTTGCTCCACAGAGACCTACACTCGGATTTGTCTGTTTTCTGACTTGTTATAATGTTTTCAGAATTGTTGTTGTGTTTTTTTTAGATTTGCATTTGTGTTTGTAATTTGTTATTTTGTGTTAAGAATTGTGATTTGTTTCACACTTCTCGGCCGCCGTAGATAGTTCACAGAAAAATAAATAAATACTCACCCTCATGTTGTTTTAAACCTGAATGACTTTCTTTTGCACAACATAAAATAAGAAATATTTAAGACTGTTTGTAACAAAGCTGTTTGGTTTACCAGTGACTTTAATTGAATGAACAAAATATACTTATACTGAGATGTTTCTCAGATTATTTATGTTCCATACTTAAAGGGTTAGTTCACCGAAAAATGAAAATTATGTCATTAATAACTCACCCTCATGTCGTTCCAAACCTGTGAGACCTCCGTTTATCTTCTGAACACAGTTTAAGATATTTTAGATTTAGTCCGAGAGCTCTCAGTCCCTCCATTGAAGCTGTGTGTACGGTCTACTGTCCATGTCCAGAAAGGTGAGAAAAACATCATCAAAGTAGTCCATGTGACATCAGAGGGTCAGTTAGAATATTTTGAAGCATCGAAAAATACATTTTGGTCCAAAAATAGCCAAAACTACGACTTTATTCAGCATTGTCTTCTCTTCCGTGTCTGTTGTGAGACAGTTCAAAACAAAGCAGTTTGTGATATTCCGGTTCGCGAACGAATCATTCGATGTAACCAGATTTTTTTTAACCAGTTCACCAAATCGAACTGAATCGTTTTATACGGTTCGCGTCTCCAATAAGCATTAATACACAAATTACTTAAGCTGGTAACTTTTTTAATGCGGCTGACACTCCCTCTGAGTTAAAACAAACCAATATCCCAGAATAATTCATTTACTCAAACAGTACACTGACTGAACTGCTGTGAAGAGAGAACTGAAGATGAACACCGAGTCGAGCCAGATAATGAACAAAAGATTGACTCGTTCTCGAGTCAAGAACCGTTTCTGTCAGACACGTCCGATTCGAGAACCGAGGAGCTGATGATACTGCGCATGTGTGATTCAGTGTGAAGCAGACCGACACACAGAGCGCATGAACCGAACTGATTCTTATGGGGATTGATTCTGAACTGATTCTGTGCTAGTGTTATGAGCGCGGGTAAACCGTAGGCTTGAATCAAGGGCAATCATCGCCAATGACGCCATTACGCTGAGTGCAAAAGAACCGGTGAACCGTTTTCTTCAACCGGTTTATTGAATCGAACTGTCAGAAAGAACTACTGGTGATCCGAAAACTGATGCAACCGGTTCTTGACTCATGAACGAGTCATTATCTGGCTTGGCTCGGTGTTCATCTTCAGTTCTCTCTTCACATCAGTTCAGTCAGTGTACTGTTTGAGTAAATGAATTACTCCGGGATATTGTTTTTTTTTAACTCAGGGAGTGTCAGCCACATTAAAAAAGTTAACAGCTTAAGTCATTTGTGGATTAATGTGTATTGGAGATGCTAACTTTTTAAAACGATTGAGTTCGATTTGGTGAACTGGTTCAAGAAGATCCAGTTACATCGAATGATTCGTTCGTGAACCAGATATCACAAACTGCTTCGTTTTGAACTCTCTCACAACAGACACGGAAGAGAAGACAATGCTGAATAAAGTCGCAGTTTTTGCTATTTTTGGACCAAAATGTATTTTCGATGCTTCAAAAAATTCTAACTGACCCTCTGATGTCACATGGACTACTTTGATGATGTTTTTCTTACCTTTCTGGACATGGACAATATACCATACACACAGTTTTTAATGGAGGGACAGAGCTCTCTGACTAAATCTAAAATATCTTAAACTGTGTTCCGAAGATGAAGGTCTCCGAGGTCTCACGGGTTTGGACCGACATGAGGGTAAGTTATTAATGACATCATTTTGATTTTTGGGTGAACTCTCCGTTTAAGCTGTTAAAACTTTTAAGTCACCTTTATTTATATAGCACTTTAAACAAAATACATTGCGTCAAAGCAACTGAACAACATTCATTAGGAAAACAGTGTGTCAATAAAGCAAAATTATAGTTGAAGGCAGTTCATCATTGAATTCAGTGATGTCATCTCTGTTCAGTTAAATAGTGTCTGTGCATTCATTTGCAATCAAGTCAACGATATCGCTGTAGATGAAGTGACCCCAACTAAGCAAGCCAGAGGCGACAGCGGCAAGGAACCGAAACTCCATCGGTGACAGAATGGAGAAAAAATCCTTGGGAGAAATCAGGCTCAGTCAGGGGTCAGATCTCCTCTGACCAGACGAAACCAGTAGTTCAATTCCAGGCTGCAGCAAAGTCAGATTGTGCAGAAGAATCATCTGTTTCCTGTGGTCTTGTCCTGGTGCTCCTCTGAGACAAGGTCTTTACAGGGGATCTGTATCTGGGGCTCAAGTTGTCCTGGTCTCCGCTGTCTTTCAGGGCAGTAGATGTCCTTTCTAGGTGCTGATCCACCATCTGGTCTGGATATGTACTGGATCCGGGTGACTGCAGTGACCCTCTGATCTGGATACAGACTGGATCTGGTGGCTACGGTGACCTCGGAATAAGAGAGAAACAGACAAATATTAGCGTAGATGCCATTCTTCTAATGATGTAGCAAGTACATAGGGTGTTATGGGAAGTGTTTCCGGTTCCGGTTTACCTAATTAATGCAGCCTAAAAATCCTTTAACGGATTTGGATATTAAAAGCATATTAGTATGTTATGCGTAAGCCAGGTTAAAGAGATGGGTCTTTAATCTAGATTTAAACTGCAAGAGTGTGTCTGCCTCCCGAACAATGTTAGGTTGGTTATTCCAGAGTTTAGGCGCCAAATAGGAAAAGGATCTGCCGCCCGCAGTTGATTTTGATATTCTAGGTATTATCAAATTGCCTGAGTTTTGAGAACGTAGCGGACGTAGAGGATTATAATGTAAAAGGAGCTCATTCAAATACTGAGGTGCTAAACCATTCAGGGCTTTATAAGTAATAAGCAATATTTTAAAATCTATATGATGTTTGATAGGGAGCCAGTGCAGTGTTGACAGGACCGGGCTAATATGGTCATACTTCCCGGTTCTAGTAAGAACTCTTGCTGCTGCATTTTGGACTTGCTGTAGTTTTTTTACTAAGCGTGCAGAACAACCACCCAATAAAGCATTACAATAATCTAACCTTGAGGTCATAAATGCATGGATTAACATTTCTGCATTTGACATTGAGAGCATAGGCCGTAATTTAGAAATATTTTTGAGATGGAAAAATGCAGTTTTACAAATGCTAGAAACGTGGCTTTCTAAGGAAAGATTGTGATCAAATAGCACACCTAGGTTCCTAACTGACGACGAAGAATTGACAGAGCAACCATCAAGTCTTAGACAGTGTTCTAGGTTATTACAAGCAGAGTTTTTAGGTCCTATAATTAACACCTCTGTTTTTTCAGAATTTAGCAGTAAGAAATTACTCGTCATCCAGTTTTTTATATCGACTATGCATTCCATTAGTTTTTCAAATTGGTGTGTTTCACCGGGCCGCGAAGAAATATAGAGCTGAGTATCATCAGCATAACAGTGAACGCTAACACCATGTTTCCTGATGATATCTCCCAAGGGTAACATATAAAGCATGAAGAGTAGCGGCCCTAGTACTGAGCCTTGAGGTACTCCATACTGCACTTGTGATCGATATGATACATCTTCATTCACTGCTACGAACTGATGGCGGTCATATAATTTAATTTAATGTGGTTGACACTCCATCTGAGTTCAAATAAACCAATATCCCGGAGTAATTCATTTACTCAAACAGTACACTGACTGAACTGCTGTGAAGAGAGAACTGAAGATGAACACTGAGTCGAGCCAGATAATGAACAAAGTCAATAACCTTTTCTGTCAGACGCGTCCGATTCGAAAACCGAGGAGCTGATGATACTGCACATGTGTGATTCAGTGTGGAGCAGACCGACACACAGAGTGTCTGAACTGAACTGATTCTTTTGGTGATTGATTCTGAACTGATTCTGTGCTAATGTTATGAGCCCAGGTAAACCGAAGGCTTGAATCAAGGGAAATCATCGCCAATGACGCCATTACGTCGAGCGCAAAAGAACCGGTGAACCATTTTCTTCAACCAGTTTATTGAATCGAAATGTCCGGAAGAATCGGTTCGCGTAAAAGAACTTGGGGTTGCAAGTGAACCTGGACAAGAATGTTGGAGGATCGTTTTCACCTCTGAGCATCCTAAACTAGTGCCCTGTCCCAAATAGCTCCCTAAATCCTTGTGGTCTACCTCTGATTCCACACTTTCATGATGTACAGTAATGCTGCTTTGACTGTAGGGTAGATGTCTGCTCTGGAGCTCACCCCAGTGCGGGCTCGGCAGAAGTGTGGATAGAGGATGCATAGCAGCTCGCGGTCACCTTTCTGAGTGCTAAAATGATGAATTGGACACCCTATGGTCTCGTGGACTTGACGGGCACACATACGAGCCAACCATTGCAAGTCAGTAAGACCGCAAGTGAACATGAAGTTTTGCATTGGGGACATTTTCTTCTGTTGTGCACCTTGCAGAACATCAGAGATGATAGTTCCAGGTGCTTGTCTATAAGAGTGCGATATGTATAAGTGCTACATACCACTTTATGGGTGGCGCTTCAGAGTCATCATCCAATGATTTAACATGATTCTCTAGGGCTTCAGAGTTCAGGCCACATGACAACAGACATGTTCCCATCACTTATGTCACAGCACCTCATTTCAACTTTAACCCAGGATTACATTTAGTAACCTAGACGAAGAAGAAGAAGAATTACATAACAAAATTTAAGTATCCTCAAGTATCCTTGTGACGAGTGGGGCGGGGCCGAGGGACATGGGAGCGAGGCCGGGGGAGTGATTGGAGATGAACTACACCTGTTCGTCCCACCGGTCTCGAGGCCCATGGAGGAGATGGAAGGATATAAAACTGGAGCGACGACAGTGAAGGACGAGAGAGGACCAGGCCTGGGCTTTTAGTTGTGTTTTGGTTTTTATTTTATGCGCACCAGTCGTCCGTGAGGGGCTGGTTTGTGTTTATTTTGTTATTAAAATGGTTTTGATTGTCCGCCGGTTCCCGCCTCCTTCTTCCGGAAGAATATGAAGGTGATATCGTTACAATCCTCTTTAAGGAATTTGTTAACAAAAAGACTGTTTTGAAACTTAAGTACTGGGACTTGATCTCATTTTTTTTTCATTATGTTATATGTTTTACTGTTGTATTTCTGTTGTATGCTGTACTTTTGTAAGTTCCCCCCATTTTTGTTTTTAACTATTAATAAGTGGACCAAATAATCTTAGGCTCTGTAATCATGCAAAAGAGTGCCCCCTTAGGAAACATAGTATTAATAAGAATTGTAACAGTCTACATGTGAGAAATTGTAACTTTAGCTTTTTTTACCTCCCCAGATGAATTGTAAAATGAAAGAGTGCATCAAAGGCTTACAGTATGTATGAGGACCTTCTCTTTCTCAGCTGGCACTGGCTGCAGATGGAGGTGGACTGCAGTAGCTGCATACTAGCTTCCCACTCAAGAATGCCCCTAGAGAATGCAAGAATTCATTCAAACAGCAGCGCAGGAGTGAATATCTATTAATACACTGTACTGATGGCCTCCACACTCCCCATCCCCCCAGAACAGGACAAATTTGTGTACATGTGCATACAATTGCGTATGTACATTCACTGAGCATTAACTGGCTGCCCCTCTGAATTACATGGGTATATACTTAAGTGTTTTACAGCATGCATGCTTTTCCATCTGAAATATCAAAATAGCATTGATGATCATCAGCATGGAATGAAGGTCCACTGATGTGTTGTTTCCAATCATGGAATTCCAGAATGATCAGAATATGTTGCATATGTTACCTATATTACTCTTGTATTACTATTATATTACCTGAAGTCTAGAGAAGTGTGTGCATATTTAGAGTATGTTCTTTCATTGCATGATTCAGTTTATTAAAATACATTTAGAATGATCACAAATTAAGGGCTGTGTATCGGCAAGAATCTGGTGATGTGATACATATCACAATACAGCGGTTGAGAGACACGATATATTAACAGTGACGTGACATGTGGTGACCCATACTTGGAATTAGTGCTCTGCTTTTGACCCATCCAAAATGCACACAAACAGCAGTGAACACACACCCGGAGCAGTGGGCAGTCATTTTTTTGCTGCAGCACCTAGGGAGCAATTTGGGGTTCGTTGCCTTGCTCAAGGGCACCTCAGTCGTGGTATTAAAGGTGGGAGAGAGCGATGTACATACACTCCACTCACTTGTCTCGAACTTACAACCTTTTGGGTTATGAGTCCAACTCTCTAGCCATTAAGCCATGGCTTCCCCTATGTTGTGATACATTACGATACTGTAACCAAGGCAATATATTGGGATATTTCTTATTTTAGGAATAGCTGTCATTAAGAACACACCACCAAATGTTCAACCAGAACACACTGGGATCTGCATTTGCAATAATCAGTCCCTGTTACATTCAACGTTATTGAACCACTTTTTGTGCAGTATGAGTAGAGGGGAAAAAATGCAAGTGCTTGCAGGATTCTTTAGTTAAATGTATATGTATAAAATGTATTTTATGAAAAGACCCTATATATTCTTAGACACTGCTTTAATTAAAGGTTCACAGTTTAGGTTTATAATTGTGACACACAATATCATAACATTTTGATCTGAAAAAAAAATTCATCTGCTTTACATCAGCAGGATTCCTAAAGAAAACAAAACAATTGTAAAACAATAAAATAAATACAGATTTTGAACATTCTTAAAAACTTTCAACTTCGATTTCACAGGTTTTTTCAGTTTGTATTTATGTTCCACATGGAATCACAGAGCCCGGGACGCGAGCACTGCCCCAACTCCACAAAACGGCAGTTTTTTGGACTCCAGTGACTTTCATTGAATGGACAAAAACAGTCAAGGCATTCTTTGTTATTTTTATTTTTGGGTGAATCATCCCTTTGAGGGCACTATCTATGCAAATGGGATGCACTTGAAAGGTTCTGTACCTTTACATGCACACTTAATAGATCCATTTTGGCTTAAAATTATCCTTGTTAATTTATCTACTATAACTTTGGATAAAGCTTAAATTTTCTCACTCATGGAGTGAAACCTCATGCCTTTTAGTTAGGCACAAAAGTGAAGTGTAAAAAAATGGTTATATGCTTTCTGTGTTTTACCACCTAGATTTTATTGTTTGTGGGGAAGTCGTGGCCTAGTGGTTAGAGAGTTTAACTCCTAACCCTAAGGTTGTGATCCTAAGATCATCTTTTCACTGTCAGCTATGACCAAGAATGTATCACAACTTGCTTTTTCTGAAGATCCCACTCTGATTTGGGTGATGACAAACCACAGTGGAGAATATTAGGGTGTCACCTACCATGACCAGTGATATTTTAGGGCCACCCATTTAGACATGCCCCTATTTACCTTCAACAGTCTTTAGAACCTGGTTTCGCCTGTGATATGACATCCATTTTAGTGGAAATCTTCCTCCCATTTACCTAAACCTAATCAGTTTTCAAATCCCTTTTCCTATAGCATTTCAAAATCCAGGACCTGATACTTGCTCAGGTCAGCTTGGTCTTTGGACTTGCACCATTTACTGTCAGAGGCTTGAGCTTGGCCCGACGGTCACAAAGAGCATCTCTGGGTCTGATAAATACTCTTTGAAGAGCAGACACTGGGCTCAGAGAGTGACAGAGGAATGGTGTACTGTACCATGATGCTGGTGCAGCCATCTTTTGGGTGTCACTCTTCAGTGAATAGCACAGTTTTGCTGTTTTTATAAAGCAGACTATATGAATACAAGAAAGGATTATTGTAATAGATCAGTGATTCTCAGAATGGCACCAATCACACACAGCATGACCCTGGAAAATTACACTTTTAAACAAAAATTGCAATTTTGTATCTCACCACATTTTCATGATGATGCAACATTTTTTTGTTGTTGTTGCAACAATTTTTAATTGGGCATTGATTAATGCTTAGACATAAACACTCATCATACAAACAAAAACAATTTTCAGATAAACTGGTCAATTCTAAATAGAACAAATCGAGATTCAAATCACCATAATGGAGACTTAAAACAATAACTAGAACCAAACATTTGTTAGTTTTCAGCAAAAACAGTACACGAATGGTAATGAGTGAAGCTGGCAATGCTGTTTGTGTAGTTGTTAAATCATCCTCTACTGAGATATTAATGTTTTCTTTATTTGCCTTATTTTATCACAAGTCAAAGGCAGTTGCTGTGTTTTTGCTCATCTCCTCTTTTTCTGTTCTTTGCTGTTTCTTTTTCCTTCAGTGATTCTGCTTGTTGAAAAAGTAGGTGCCATCACTATTGGTCAATCATTTCTTTATTTAGAACTTAATTACATAGTTAACAGCAACACTGCTTAAGTTTTATTTTTTACTGTCCTTAGACTGGACTCGGGCACCAAACTGTGTACATTTACCACCAAGGCCTTTGCTGTGGGTGGGAAAAGGCTGAAAAAAAAAACTGGCAGTGTGAATAAAGTTAATCAATCTCCAATCACTGAGATCAAAAATGTAGAAACAAAGTTTTAAAATGTAGTAAAACTAAATAGAGATTTAAGAAAGAGAGAGTGAGCCAAATAGAGAAAGAGAGGAAACTCAGTGCTTATCTTTCTCTACTTCTTCATGTCTGAGGTCTATTAATGCCTCCCTAAGGAGAAATTAATAGTTTCCTTTTCTCAAAGCAAAAAAAAAAAAATAAGAAAAGAAAAACATGCTTGGTGTAGCCTTCTCTTTACTCATGCTCAAGTAAGACTGAGAGTGCCACCTGCAGGCCTCTCTCTGTCGCCTCTGTCTGACATGAATGTAACATGATTTTTATCCCTGTCCCTCAGAGTGACTCACAATGACAGCGATTCACAGCAACCAAACTTCATTCATGTTCGGTGGGAGCTAGCCATTTCCAGCAACACAAGCAAGAGCAGCCACTGATGATGTGACAAAGGCTGTTTACATTGGCTGCACTTACACAGGAACAATAATAAACAGCAATGATACATAACACATTTGCATGCATTCACACTTTTGCATGCTTGAACGATGTGCACAGTGAAAAAATGCATCAGGTTCTGCAGTAAACAGGTCAGGCAGACAGAAATCAATTTTTAATACAATTGCTATCTAGTTTAAGCTGATTATGACCTACTGATTCACTGTTTAAATGAATTATTCAACTATTGAAAAAAGGGGAAATTCTTGTGGTGCAGATGGACAAACACTAGATGGCACAAAAGCAGTGCAATTAACATACGTCTGTCATGCAGCCACCACTGCAGAGTGCTTATGTTGGTCACATGGCTTGCAGGACCTTAACAAAAGCACACACACACACAGCGCCTCCTGCTTTCTGTTTCTCAGAAGTTTTGATAGGTGTGCAATATCCTGTGTGTTGAGGTTTTACACAGAAGTAACCTCATGTGTCACACACATACATGCTTTTGCAGATCTCAGACATTAAACGGCTAAACACATTGTAAACGTGCTGAGCTGATGCAGTTGCGAGTACATGTGTAAATTCTTTCTGTCCACAAATGCTTTGTTTTTAGTGACCAACATGTGAAATAACCAGTTATTTTGCTTCACAGTCACATGTGACTGACTCATATGTGTGGCTTTCAGAGTGTGGTTTATACAAATAGTGAGCAAAACTCTCTAAATTCATAGCAACAATCATGGCAGAAAGATCTAGCACACTTAAATAAACACACACATACAAATACATTGTAAAAAGGATATTTCAATAAAAAATAAAAATAAAACTTTTCGGTTAGGTTGTACGTTTCTGGAGGAGTATGGCAATCTAATCTTCCATCTAATCACCCGTATCTTACCTCTTCCTGTTATTAGTTCTTTCAGAATTTGGCCTGCCCAATCCCGCAAGATGACCGACTTCCAGGAAGTCTAATTGTTCCCCTCTGACGACAAACTCTCAAATCTTTCAGAAACACCCTACTCTGGACCTATCATCTCGGGGCTCCCCAGCTACTCTCCGCGATGCATCTCATCATTCATCACAATCTTCTTCAGCTTCAAGACCTTCCATCCCACCTGTTTAGAAATGGTCCGTCAATGGGCTCAGACAAGCCCTATGCAATGCTGGCATCCATTTCTCGCAAAGAAATTCAAGAGCGCAACTTCACAATCTGCTCATGCGCTATGACCAAACTACTCTGCCTCCGCTCTTCTGCAGCCGCTCACAAGAGTTCTGCGGCCTCTCCGATCGTGACTGTCACCTTTCCTCCTTCCATAGTTAAGTCTCTTACAGCTTCCTCTGTCCACACTTCTAATATTCCTCTTCCTCCTGCCTTCCATTCTCTCTTGGATCCATCTAGACATGGAATGATTCAAAATGTGAGGCTACCTTTGCAAATGGCTCCCCTCCCCCCATTCCTTTCTTTTATGCTATCGGAGCAGACCCTAGCATAAGGCTGCCTTTGCTAATGGTCCTGCCCTTCCTCCCATCCCTTCCTTTGCAGCTATCAGAACTGATCCAGGCATGTGGTTGCCTCCCCAGGCGATCTTTTCTCCGGCTTCATTACATCCAGCTACTGCTTCCTCAACAGTTCTTCACCTCCCAACATAAACAGTCTCAACTGCATCAGCTCTTCTGGGTCCTTCCAACTTAGTTGCTATGGATCCACCACCCATCTCCACTAATCGACGCTCCCAGATTTTGGCATAAATTCAGAGCATTAGCCCCAGAGACGGACCCAGACCCAACACCAGTTCCATCCTAATCAGACTTGATATTCCTGTAACTCACCCGCTCTAACATCTTCAAGCCTTATCTCTGATTCAGTATTTCGAGCCATCTCACACAGAACACTTAAATTCTAATGAATTCTACATGAATAGCTTTCAAACAATTCCATTACTCCTACAACCAGCCTTTTCCCAAATTTTCCCTCCTTATATTTTCTTTATTTATCTCATATCTTAACCAGATTAAGTCCATCTAACCAAGTACCATCAAAGTCTATCTTTGCTGCATTCAATTTTTTTTTTACTAATCTATGGCCATCTATGTCCTGCTATAACAAACCCTCAGATCACACTCCTAATCAAAGGATTTCAAAAAACCAACCCCACTCACCCTGATTCCAGGCAACCTCTAACCAATGATCTTTTAGCTAAATACCTGATCTTCCTCCATTCCGGTCACATGCCCCCCTATAAGGCAAGAACTCTGGATGCTATGTTTCCCCTGGCCTTTTTCAGATTCCTCAGAGTTTTTTAAATCACAACCAATTCTAAATTCAACCCAGCTATCCACCCAACATTCTCAGAACTTCCAAGTTTTAGACAAGGACACCATCCATTTTCTCATCAAATTTAGCAAAACAGATCAATTAAAAAATTTTCTTTTCATTCATATCTTCAATTTTCCAACCGCCCATTGAGTCATATAAATCTCTTTACTTCTTCCTTGCACATAGAAAGGTTCAGATCTACTCTCTTCTCTACCCACTTTTTATTGATAAGAACAACCTTCCAGTCACTAGGCATTGGTTCCATGAAAAGCTTAAACATATCCTCACCCACTCTGGTATCCAAGCTCACCTGTATTCATCTCACTCCTTCTGCATTGGAGCAGCCAGCACAGCAGTCCAAAAAGGTCTACCTGACTATCAAATTATACTGCTGGGTAGGTGGTCCTCAGATGCCTTTCAGTCTTACAGTCGTTCTGACCTCAGCCTCCTCAAACAAGCTCATCTAACTCACGCATCTCTTTAGGCCAGTTACAATCCACTTAAGATACTCAATCCAAAGCATGCCCTCTAAACTTGATGCTGCATTGCCTCACTTGATACTGCTGCTGCAGTGCTTTGCTTAACTCTATACTTCAGTGCTTAACTTAACTCGATACTGCCACTGCAGTGCTTCGCTTAACTTGATACTGCCGCTGCAGTGCTTCGCTTAACTTGATACTGCCGCTGCAGTGCTTCGCTTAACTTGATACTGCCGCTGCAGTCCTTCGCTTAACTTGATACTGCCGCTGCAGTGCTTCGCTTAACTTGATACTGCCGCTGCAGTGCTTCACTTAACTCGATACTGCCGCTGCAGTGCTTCACTTAACTCGATACTGCCGCTGCAGTGCTTCACTTAACTCGATATTGCCGCTGCAGTGCTTCACTTAACTCGATACTGCCGCTGTAGTGCTTCAGTTAATTCGATACTGCCGCTGCATTGCTTCGCTTAACTTGATACTGCCGCTGCATTGCTTCGCTTAACTTGATACTGCCGCTGCATTGCTTCGCTTAACTTGATACTGCCGCTGCAGTGCTTCACTTAACTCGATACTGCCGCTGCAGTGCTTCACTTAACTCGATACTGCCACTGCAGTGCTTCACTTAACTTGATACTGCCGCTGCAGTGCTTCGCTTAACTTGATACTGCCGCTGCAGTCCTTCACTTAACTCGATACTGCCACTGCAGTGCTTCACTTAACTCGATACTGCCGCTGCAGTGCTTCACTTAACTCGATACTGCCACTGCAGTGCTTCGCTTAACTTGATACTGCCGCTGCATTGCTTCGCTTAACTTGATACTGCCGCTGTAGTGCTTCACTTAACTCGATACTGCCGCTGCAGTGCTTCACTTAACTCGATACTGCCACTGCAGTGCTTCACTTAACTTGATACTGCCGCTGCAGTGCTTCGCTTAACTTGATACTGCCGCTGCAGCCCTTCACTTAACTCGATACTGCCACTGCAGTGCTTCACTTAACTTGATACTGCCGCTGCAGTGCTTCGCTTAACTTGATACTGCCGCTGCAGTCCTTCACTTAACTCGATACTGCCACTGCAGTGCTTCACTTAACTCGATACTGCCACTGCAGTGCTTCACTTAACTCGATACTGCCGCTGCAGTGCTTCGCTTAACTCGATACTGCCACTGCAGTGCTTCACTTAACTTGATTCTGCCACTGCAGTGCTTCACTTAACTCGATACTGCCACTGCAGTGCTTCACGGTGCTTCACTTAACTCGATACTGCCACTGCAGTGCTTTACTTAACTTGATACTGCCGGTGCAGTGCTTCGCTTAACTCGATACTGCCGCTGCAGTGCTTCACTTAACTTGATACTGCCGCTGCAGTGCTTCACTTAACTCGATACTGCCACTGCAGTGCTTCACGGTGCTTCACTTAACTCGATACTGCCACTGCAGTGCTTTACTTAACTTGATACTGCCGGTGCAGTGCTTCACTTAACTTGATACTGCCGCTGCAGTGCTTCGCTTAACTTGATACTGCCGCTGCAGTCCTTCACTTAACTCGATACTGCTGCTGCAGCGCTTCACTTAATCCGATACTGCCGCTACATTGCTTCGCTTAACTTGATACTGCCGCTGCAGTGCTTTGCTTAACTCGATACTGCCATTGCAGTGCTTCACTTAACCCTCTGGAGTCTAAGGGTATTTTTGGGGCCTGGAGAAGTTTTGTCATGCCCTGACATTTGTGCTTTTTTCAGTTTCTTATAAATATCTAAATGGGTAAAGTCTAATCTCACTGTAATCAGCACAAACTGGTCTATAATAATATGTGAAATTCATGTATGTGCATGATTGTGTTTTTGAGAAAATAAATGTTATGCGTGGTTAGTGAAAAACTAAAAATGTTAAAACACTTGAAAAAGGCCATAAAACACATAAAGAACATTGGTTCCCGGGGCTTTTGAGAACTGGAGTTTGTAGCCTAGAATTTTTCTTTCTAAATTATGTGAAAATCATCTTGTTTACTTACTTACAGAAAACAATATATTGATTTAAATTTTCTAAGACACTTTTTGTTGGTAAAAGTCAAATGCGAGTAGGCGTCAACTACCATGAATATCATTGTGATTTACACCTGAGAAGACAAAGGCCCGCATAATGATCTGCATAATTAGCCTTTCAGTCAGCTGTCACTGAGAGGGAAGAGTTACAAGAAAGAATGTGAGGACAAAATAAATGTATATAATTTTATGTTTGTAGTTTATTTAGAATATATTTAATTATCCCACAACATAATTTAATATCCACTTGGGGGAGCAGTTAAACAGTTTATTATTTTATATTTTAAACAGGTTTTTTAGGGGGGATAAATATTTTTCAGGTTTTTTAGGGGGGATAAATTGAAAGAACAGCATTGTTTGTTACATTTGTTAGTTACATTTATTTGTTACATTTATATTATTTACATCAAGCTTTTGAATTGTATAGTAGTGTATGTTGTTATTGAAACTTCATAATATTTCACTTGATTATACATTTAGTCAGGAATTATAGTTTGGAAAAAGTCTTTGGAAAAAGACTAACTAGTAAAATGTTAACACGTTATGTGAAAACTAGTACAAGTATATAAATAAATAAAAAAGAAACGTACTCATGTTTATGATTGAAGCGAACAGTAAAATTAAAGAACTTGAAGAACAGTCTCGCTGCTTTTTCTTCTGTGTGGCATATTCAAGCCGCGCACTTCAGTGAAACATTAGAATCTGAATAGCCCGTTCAGTGCGGGGGCGTGGTCACATTAGAAGATAATGAAGGGAGACGTGAAAAACGGACATCACATTGTTTTCATATGGATTACTTTATCACAGAATATTTGTTTTCGGTGGCTTGTTTATTTTAAAAGTAGACATGTCAAGCTTTCTATAGATATATCTCTCATGTCTCTTCGTTGAGTATTCACGTAGTTACAGTTCATTTTAATGACGTGTTTGTAAATGAAGATCAGTGCAGACAAAGGCTGCAGACAGCACACCTTGTTTGTTATCTTTATTTTATAAATGCACAAAGTTTTGTTGTTATTATGTCTGTATCCAAAAAAGTAGACCCTTTACAGATTTGATTGTTGTATTTGTCATGATTCTGCCCTCGTGTCCTTGATTTTCTTTAGTCTTGAGGCAGGATCATGACAGGCCCGTGTTTTGTGTGCAAGCACATGGCCTTGTCTTTTGGTCATGTGCTTGTGTTGTCTCGTTTCCTTGCCCCGCTCCCTTGTTGTCCTAGTTTTGTCATTTTTGCTTTACCTGTGTCACCTGTTATGTTATCATTAGTCTCCCTATTTCAATCCCCTTGTGTTCGCTGTCTAGTGGGGTTCATTGTTACACTTTGACAAAACGTTGTGAGACCTGTGGATTGTATTTCTGTAGTGTGAGTACCAGAGTGAAGAGTCTTTTGTTTTATTGTTTGTTTCTAGTCTAAGTCTTGTTAAGTTATTTGTCTATTCCCTAGTCGTTGTTTTCCCCCTAGTGGGTTTTGTTTTCCCCTTTTTGTCATTAATAAACCTTGTGTGTAGTGCATTCTGTCTGCGCCTGAGTTCATCCCCGCACCCTTCCTGACAGAATGAACCGCCCGAGAAAGAACTCAGCAGACAGGATGTCCTCCGAACTTCAGCAACAATTGGAGTTCTGTAAGCAATGCTGGTTGTCATCCCCCACTGACAAGAGGAGGGTCAGCCTTCCATTCTCATCCCAGGGTGAGTGGAACCTGCCCGACTATGGGAGTTTCTCCCGGGAGGAGCTGCAGGTTTCCCCCTTGAGGTCCCCACCTTCTGCAAAGCTGCCATTGATCTCAGAAGGTTGTGTCCTGGCAGTTGCAACACTGAGGGACCAGGCTCATCCCTCCCCGAATCCCGAGGCACCTTCCGCACCAATCAGTCTCTGCAAGAAACGAGGGAGACGGTTCTCATGGGAGTCTGCCTCGGAATCCTCAGCATCGGAGTCAACCCTGCCTGAGACTGTCCTTCCTCTACCAGTCACGGCTCTTGCTGAACTTCCCCAACCAGTCACAGTTATTGCCTCTGCTCCGCGGCCAAGGAGAAATAGGAGGAAGAGGGGTCCTTTCTGTCCTCCGTCCCTGTCTCCCCCTGAGTCCGTGAAGCCTCTTCAACCCGCTGCTGTAACTGAGAGCACTGTTCCTGAGCATTCTGCTTTAAGCGCGGTTCCAGAGGTTGCTGCAGAGAATGCTGTTCCGAAGACTGCGGTGGAGAATGTTGTTCCTGAGATTAACTCAGTGAAGGAGGTTTCTGAACCAGCAACGGAGAGAACGGTGTCTCGATACTCCCACTGCAGTGCTTCGCTTAACTCGATACTGCCGCTGTTACCTTGGCTTTACTTTAAAAAATATGATTCCCAGTGCACATAAACTTCCCAGATTACTGAGTTCCATGTTGGTTACAGTGGTCACTTCCTTTTTATTTTTTTATGAAATATTTATTTATTTGTGAAAAAAATACTTTGTCATCTAAAGTATTAGTATGTTTATTTAACAAAATTTATTTTTAAATAAATTTCCAAAGAAATAAAATTATATCGGCCATCGGCCACCCTGCTTTCCAAAATATCGGCATCGGTTGTCAAAAAAAAAAAAAAAAAAACAATATCGGTCTACCACTAATCCATACTAATGTAATCAAACACATTTATACATATCTATTTGCTAAACGGAACCAAACTTGATTTTATTATTTTGTTTTTTTTTAGAGATAAACCTAAAGCTTTCTCATAATTCGCTAGTCTAAAAGAACAGAATGGGAGAAAATAAGGGGTAAAAAAATGTGAGTATGTGAGAGCGAGGGTCCAGGAGCAGACTGTGGGAGTGTGTATACTGCTAGCGTGATTTTGGCTCTTTTTTCTGGTCAGCTGATGTGGAGGGCGGGTGCTGATTGGTGCGTCCAGCTGTGCACAGCTGCAGCTGATCTGTGTGAGACAATGTTGTCAGTGTTTGTGGCGCTCCACTTCTCCAGAAAGAGAGCGTGTGTGTGTGTGTGTGTGTGTGTGTGTGTGTGTGTGTGTGTGTGTGTGTGTGGTTTTGGAAGACGCTCACAGGATGTTAGTGGATCTGCAGAGGCAGACCTGGCCAGGCAGACAGATACAGCTGGGGACAGAATGCCAGGAGAAGACGATGAGAGGGCACACACTTCCTGGACTTATTCAACATGATCTTGAGACTTTACTTTAGTCAAATTCTGATCTTAGATCTTAAAAAGTAATTTTAGAATTTTTGATGACCCTAAATTACACTAGCTGTGAACCATTTAAACTAAGCTAGCGTTCACTCTAAGAAGTGATTCTTCGGCGGATACAGCTTCAGGTTGGAATCCCCTGAAGCTCTATGCTGGTTTGGGATCTTCAGGCATGGGCTGTACCACCAGTCTGCTACACTCCATAATGAGAAGAAACCATTTACACATGTTTTCCAACCAGAATGAACAACTTCTCTTGGAAATCACTGCACCAGAAGAGGGGATGGTCACCAGCGAACCCGTTATCATAATGGTAACCAGAGCTTCTTACCTCCCAATACTTGATAAAAGCAGCAATTACTGGAAACTTCCAGAATTCTAAAACATTTAAAAACTGCATATTTTGGAATTAGAATGGAATTTGCATGCTTAGTTCTTCACTCTCAAATTTTCACTATAACTCTGACATAGAACACTCATTGATTTAATGAAATTTAGTTTTACATTTAATATGTAGTTTTATGTATAGAATCCTTTTTTTTCTTCAGTAGTTTAGTTTAGTTTTGTTTTTTGATTGGACATATGTATTCAACCTTTTTTGCATCCATAAAGTCATGGAAAGTGATGTATCCCATTTAGCAGAGCTCAGCTGACTGATTTGTAACTATGTCCTAGCCCAGCTCAGTATATAAGGTTGTAATTCCTAAGTTTAGGATGTTGAGGCCTGTTCTTTGTATATGACAAGTTTATTGAACATAAACAGGAGGAAAAGTGATACTGGACATCTGCTCCAGTTACTATGCCATTCCTACAAGAGCAACAATGAGAGTTTAACATTAGTATATATTTAATTTGATAAAGCAATGTTTTAAAGGAGAATCTGAATCTTGCGTGCATTGCAACATTTACAAAATCATTTGTAAAGCACAGCCTGTCATTATACATTTAACATGTCTAAGTATAACACATAAAACCTGTGCTAAAATACAAAAGCATGAATAATATAAATAAATAAATAATGAAAAATAAATAAAAATTAAACAAAATGTATTCTAATTTTACTTCCTACCATCTTTTTTGTTTGCTTTTTTGATATAAAGTCCAGAAATTCTGCATAACCTCTCATTACTCGGTTAACTGGTAATGGTTTATGTGATTTACAATAGTTTTACATAGTAGCTACGTATTAAGTCTCACCGACTAATCACAGTAGTTCTGTGTTTTTTAGTGTTATTAGATGTACTTTTTACTCTTTATTTTAATAAAGTGTCCTTACACTGTAAAAAATGACTGTGATTTTAACGGTAAAAAATTGTGAAAATACTACAGTACAAATCTGTTTACTGGTTAACGGTAATTTAAAAATTAATTAAATATTAAAAACCGTAAACTTACGTTCCCAGAATTCTCTGCATTGCATTTCAAATTTTGTTTGAATTTGATGTTTTTTCTTTGAAATTACTATGTTTCTTCTTATTTTTTTCTCATCTGTTATTTTTATTAGGTTTGTATGTTACATAAAATGTTGTTAAATTAATGTTTATTGCATATTTCAGTTTAATGAGTCTCACCATGATGGTGTTTAGTGCTTGTGTGAATGACACTGTGCACTTTCTATATATTTTATTATTTAAAAGCTGCTTGTGATGGGCTTTGTTTCACCATCTGACTCTCTCATCACCACTTGCTTTTGGTGGTTACCAGTGTAATACAAAGGTACAAAACAGATTTCAGTGCTTCAATAAGTTCGAATATTAATATTATATCAATTAAATTATGGTATTAAACTGTAAATATAAAATAAACCGTTAAACCTACAACAGTGTAACTGTATTTTTTACGGTATAATTCTGGCAACCACAGCTGCCGGTTTTTTACCGTATATTTTACGGAATATTTTTAACAGTGCAGTGTAATTATACATTTAAGTACTGAGTAATATTAATTAACTACATGTATGTACAGTTAAGGTTAGTTGCATGTAATTATGTATAGTTTATTGTTATTACTATAGTAAGAACATGTAACGTGTAACAAGCACAACATAAATAGTGTTAAATTATCTAAGACAGCTCAGTCCAGATGTTCCTGTGCCAAACCTAATGATCCAAAGTGGAATTAGCTTTATTATGTTAGACGGATAATTTATATTGTCTCTGATGTGTTAAGTGCAGAATGAAGAACAGGGATCTGTGATGTGTTTTCCATTGATTAAAGATGGGCTGTTTAACCATGGAAACAAGGGCAGTTCTGTATCCTACAAAAAGAATATGCTAGTGCATTCCACATTATAGTGTTTCATGTATCTGTGCATCTAGTGAAGATCTAGTCTTGTGTGTATGAGAGGTTTAGAAAAGAGTTGGGGAGGGGTTTGATCCAGCATGCAGACCTGTTTCTGACCGACAGAGAGCAGAAGAAGTAGTGCAGCAGGCACACCCATGGGAACTGAAACTCCTGGAAAAATGTTGGGATCTTTGGGAAAAACCAAGCAACAGCTGTGCTTATGTTTTGTAGGGACAGAGAGACAGATCTGAGATCTGGAGGCACGAGAGAGTGAGGCAAAGAAAGTGACCCACGCTGTGTTTCATTTACTATGTTTAAGTTGATATGGCTCATTCTCTGTCTAATGAGTAGGAATACATGTCAACTGCTGCAGTGATTTTCCATGCAGGTCAACAGAAAAAGAAAAAAACAAGCCTGAAAACAGATCTGCATCTGGAGTTACTTATGCCTTCATTCATTTCATTCGTTTTGCTTTTTTCTCCTTTTGCTCTGTTCTTCTAAGAGGGCGTTTAGAAAAAATGATTTATGTTTCAGCCACAGAACTGCAAATATACATTCAAGATAACTGATTGTTTTCTTTGACACTGCAAAGGTTTAAAAAGTCTAAAAATATAACTGTTTTTATCTTATCAAGTGTTGCTCTTCAAAATCCCTCACAGGTGCTCAAGAGTGTTAATGGTGGTATGAAATGATTATACACTGAAGGTTTTTCATCTTGGGAGAATGTATATTGTCATTGTCATGTTAAAAAAAGGGAGGGAATGAGGATAGGGTAGCATCTTTGTTTCCGTTTTTTCAATTACATCACGTAGTGGTGAGTAAATTCATGACAGCATTGATAAAGCCCTTTCTACCACCTAACATTTAGTGTGGGAACCAGGCACTTCTCACTGTCCTCCTTTAGCAACACCATACCATTTCAGATGATTTACTGCATCTCAAGAGACCAGAGTATGGATTCTATAATTTGAGTACTGTGAATAATGATAAGTCTATATTTTTTAAAACACTTTACTGTTCTTTGGTTACAAACAGTCACTCTTTTCATAGATTTTGCTGGCTATGAGACACCTGACTGGTATTTCTCCTGCTCTTTTTCTAGCAAAAATCACTCTCACAAAATGAAAGCTTAACATGAAGGTCAGATTGCGCAATTAAATAAGTCTCCTTACAATTTTCCCCCAATTGCTTCTATTACTTCTAAAATGTACTTGAATACATTTGACAAACGCTTCTTTTCTGATAACTGATCAATTAGGCTTTCTAGAATATCATATCTCCAAAGAACCCTGTAAAGAGTAATTGCTGAATTTATGGTGAGCAATTATATATAGTTTTAGCTTGTTAATTGATATGATAATTTTAATATCCTATAAAATGCTTACTGCAGAGCAAGCGCTACTGCCAAAAGATACACAGCCATGCTGCTATAAGCTTGTATGTTACATTAATCCCATATTGGATCTAGACAGGTGGAGCTGGGGGAGGTGGAGGGTTTCAGTCTCTGATGTCCACTTACAGCCAACACTGAACCAGGGCATTTAAATATTGAGTAAACCAGGGCTCGCAAAATCACTAGCCCAATGTCAACAGGCTATTGTGTTTTCCAGTCAGGCTACCAAAATGTTTCAGCATCTTGAACAGTGATATAAAATTCCTTCCTTGATTTGCATTGTTCTATTCACGGGTGCATCCACGGGTGCATCCAGGTGGAATAGACCAGTCTCCTGAGGAGAGGCGGGCTCAGCCATTTAAACAGTGGCGGTGATAAGGCTCCATTTTTGTCAGGTGTGCCTCCTCAGCCGCCAGCCCTGGGTATTTCAGCGCCCCTCCTCTCTCACGCACCCACTCCTGTCGGGAGCCTGGTGAAGAGTGGCGATTAAGGGACGCCGTGACAATGATAATTAGGGAGGAGGCAACTGACTCGCCACAACAAATAAACACACAAAATGATCTCAAAATAAATGTCTTGGCAATAATTCTCATAAACACAGTCGGCTATGTCTTAAGTGAAAGCAAACAGTGGAGAAAAAAATCTCAAGTGCATCTTTATGCATCTTTAGTCCATCTTTATGCATCTTTAGTGCATCTTTAGGGGAATTAGCTCAAATGGTAGAGCGCTCGCTTAGCATAGGGTTGTCTTCAATGAGCCAAAAAAAGCTCATGTCACTCCTCTCCTCATCAGGTTACACTGGCTACCAGTAGCCGCTCGCATCAAATTCAAGGTACTGATGCTTGCCTACAAGACGACCACTGGCACGGCACCAAGATACCTAAACCCACTGGTTAAATCTTATTTCCCCATCAGAAGTTTGCGCTCTGCAAGTGAACGACGCCTTGTGGTACCATCCCAAAGAAGTTCAAAATCACTCTCACGGACCTTTTCCTTGACTGTGCCCAGCTGGTGGAATGACCTCCCAATCTCAATTCGTACAGCTGAGTCTTTACTCATTTTCAAGAAACATCTTAAGACTCATCTTTTTCGCATGCACTTAACCAACTAATACTAGCACTTTTTCCTTTTCTTGTCTTTTCATTTATAAAAATAAAAAAAAAACAGCTATGCATTCTATACTAGACTAACTGAGACTTGTCATGGCACTTGTATACTGTTGTTGTTCACTTGTTGATCTGTCTGCTTCTATTGTTCTCATAAAAAAAACATGGAAAAAATGTCAAAGTCACCTTTATTTATATAGCGCTTTAAACAAAATACATTGCGTCAAAGCAACTGAACAACATTCATTAGGAAAACAGTGTCAATAATGCAAAAATGATAGTTAAAGGCAGTTCATCATTGAATTCAGTGATGTCATGTCTGTTCAGTTAAATAGTGTCTATGCATTTATTTGCAATCAAGTCAACGATATCGCTGTAGATGAAGTGTCCCCAACTAAGCAAGCCAGAGGCGACAG
The DNA here is from genome assembly GCF_963082965.1 of Carassius carassius. Lineage (NCBI taxonomy): Eukaryota > Metazoa > Chordata > Actinopteri > Cypriniformes > Cyprinidae > Carassius > Carassius carassius. The sequence continues at coordinate 29,138,839 of NC_081782.1, read as the reverse complement.
CGGCAAGGAACCTGTAAGTGCAGAAAATGTTTGTCTTTTATTTTGTGTTTGGAGTTGGTGTTTCCGGGTAGTTGGTCACATGGTGGTAGGTGTGTATTTACCTGCTAGTGTTTCCTGTTTTTGACTAGACCGTGTAGAGAGGGGGTGCGTAGCCAGGAACACTCACTTTCAGTTGACCGTATTTCAACCGTATCAATAAATCTCTATCTGCATATGGACAATATTACATCAGGGCAATAAAAGTATGTAGATTTTAAACGGATGAGAACGAGTCATTGATGTTGTCCTGCTGCTTAGCCTCTCAGCGGCTATAGGATGCCGCTATATTTAGTCAACTGAGAACTTCACAGCTTTGGATTATGGACGCGATCTAAAAAAATGGCTGTACCCGCACACCGCATGTTGTCACAGACGCGCACCGTGAAGTGGGTCAACGATCGCGACGCACATACAGACGGAAGAAGAGGTATGTCAGCGGTTTAAATGGATTGTGGCTGGACTCGCTTAAGTTGTGAAAGACGCTGATATAGCCGTTAAGTTGGATTGGCATTGTATTGAACGCGGTTGGTGTTGCTCTTGCATATTGATGGGCTCTTATGTGCTGCCTCTACGTTCATTCATTCATTGTTTTGCTCAGTGCGCGCTGAATACAGCGCCGTTTGGAACTGAGTTCAAGTTGTTTGTTGCCTTGGAGAATGAACTCTGAGGATATGGAGCACGCTGCTGATAGCGGCAAACGAGAGCATAAGCCCACGGCAAAAGCCCTGCTGGCTAAAATTGAAGCCTTGCAAAAGGATCGCAAGAGTAAAGTGAATAAAGTGAAGAATGTGATTGTGTCCATGAAGGACTTGATGAAATGTGATGACAATGCGTCTCAAGTGTGTTCAATGCTGAAAACGATACAATTGCTGATGGATGATGCATCTGTGTTACATAAAAGTGTACTGCTTCTATTACCTTCTGAAGAACAAACTAAACAAAATGCCTGGTTTGACTCAATTTCCAAACACTATAACGACTTTGTAGAAGAGGTTGAACAATGGATGACTGAAACTGGGAAATCAAATCCCGGCATTGCTCTTTCTGATACTCATGAACCTAGTATTGTGGAAGTAGAGGCACCATCTCAAGGGATTCATGTATCTGATATTTCACCTTCTGTTGAAGTTGTGTCGACAACACATAACATGCAGCTCTCTAATGCGCACATACAGGCTGGAAGGGATTCTGGGGATGAAATTCAACCAATGGACAGTGTTTCGAATATAAGCAGTAAAAGATCTACTAAAGCAACATCTCATGGATCTCGATCAAGCCGATCTTCCATTTCTTCCACTCGTCTTAAGGCTAAGGCAGAACTGGCTGCTTTATTGGCCTCTCAACAAATGCTGCGAAAGAAACATGAATTAGAGGAACAAGAGGAGCAGTTGAGGAGAAGGAGAGAAAAACTGGCGCTGGAAACCAAATTAGCAGAGTCAATGGCCAGAGTAAAGGTGTATCAAGATGTGCATTCGGAATCTCATACATCTGTTAGAAATGTGTCCAAGCCTCTTTATTCTGATATGGAACCATTTGTCCCTTCAGTTAGGGTGCCAGCAGCATCAGAGTCCCTGCCTGCATCTTGTACCTCACATGTTGATAACACACAAAGGATTTCAAATTATTCTCTATCACAGTCAGTACAACAACAACCTTCAACAAGATCTAAATTGAAACCTTCACATTCTACATTGCCCAACATGTCATCTTCTGATAACCAGAATACTGGATATGCTCATGGATCAAGTTTTCAAAATGATAAAAGCCACACAAGCATGCTTCAGCTCATTGGTAAGCAAAACGAAATAGCTACTTTATTGGTTAAACAGCATAATTTGTCTTCACTTCCACCCAGAGAAATTCCTTACTTTGATGGAGATCCATTGCGCTTTCATGAGTTCATGCGCTCATTTGAGGAGGTGGTGGAAAAGAAAGCAGACAACCCAGGGGATTGTCTGCACTTCCTGAGCAATATACACGAGGACAGCCGAAAGCACTTGTTAGAAGTTGCCAGCACATGAACCCTTCACAAGGTTATCTACAGGCTAAGGCTTTGCTTAAGTAGAACTTTGGCAATGAGGTGAAAATAGCTTCATCATATATGGAAAAGGCCTTTTCATGGAAAGCTATAAAATCTGAAGATGCTAACGCCCTACAAGAGTATGGTCTTTTCCTAAGGAGTTGCTGTAACGCTATGCAAGATGTTCATTATATGAATGAGCTGAATCTTACCACTAACATGCAAGTTATACTCTCAAAGCTTCCTTACAAACTCAAAGACAAATGGAGAGTCGTTGCATATGAGTTAAAGGAGCGATGCCACCGTCAGTCCATCTTTCCTGATATTGTAGACTTTATAGAGAGACAAGCAAAAATTCTCTCTGATCCTGTATTTGGTAATATTCAGGATGCAGTACCTGCTGGGGGTAGGAAGACGAACACCAGAATAATTCCACCAAAGGCCAGGAGCAGTTTTGCTACCACTATCACTACTATGCCTGAAATAAAAGAACACAGTAAGATAACAGCTAACCAAATCTGCCTCTTCTGTGGTGGTGAACACATACTGGATGTTTGTAATAAGCTTACCAGAAAAGGTCACCGAGAAAAGATGAACTTCTTGATGACGAGAGGAATTTGCTTTGGCTGCTTGCATACAGGACACATTAGCAGAGACTGTAAAAGGAGAATCATCTGTAATATATGTAGTATGAAACACCCAAGTCTTCTTCACATTTATTCTCATGAGAAGGAAGACACGTCAGATAAGAAGAGAACCGAATTCAAGCCGGCAGTTGGCAGTGCCATGGTCTCTCTCAAAACCAATGGTTTTACTGGGGCTGGTAAAGACACTTGTGCATTATCTATCGTTCCAGTCTGTGTCAAATCAAAAAAGGGAAACAGCGTGGTGGAGACGTATGCCTTTCTTGATTCTGGAAGTTCTGCTTCTTTCTGTACGGAAAGTTTGATGAACAAGCTCAACCTCTCTGGAAAGAGAGTTAATATTCTTCTCAGAACCATGAGTCAAGATAAATCAGTTGGTAGCTATGTTCTGAAAGACCTGGAGGTTTCTGGGTTGAATCAAGAAGATTACTGTGCATTGCCTGAATTGTACACCCAAAAGACCATGCCTGTGACCACAGCTAACATTGCTTCACAGAAAGATCTCGAATGTTGGCCTTATTTGAGTCATGTCTGCTTACCTAAGATTAATGCTGGTATTGAGCTTCTGATTGGAGCTAATGTTCCAGAAGCATTGGAGCCTTGGGAGATCGTACGCAGTCAGGATAGTGGCCCTTATGCTATAAGGACCATGCTTGGATGGACTGTTAATGGACCACTTAAAGGAGTGGGTATGAATGGAGATGATCCTGCTGAACAACTTCCTGTTACTGTGAATAGGATTGCAGTAATAAAGTTGGAGGAGTTGTGGAAGCAGCAATTTAAGGCTGATTTTCCAGAGACTGTTCATGAAGAACTGACAGGAATGTCCAAGGAAGATCAGCAGTTTATGGATTTTGTGTCCCATTCAGCAAGACTGAGCAATGGTCATTATTACATCAGTCTACCATTCAGAAATACTGAAGTGGTCATGCCTATGAACAGGAGAATTGTAGAACAGCGTGCTTTAACTCTTCAAAGAAGGTTTAAAGTGAATCCTTCCTTTCATGCAGATTACACCACCTTTATGGAGGACGTCATCCATAAGGGTTATGCAGAAAGGGTACCCGTGGCTGAGCTGGAGAGGTGTGATGGACGCCTGTGGTATATACCCCATCACGGTGTATATCATCTCAAAAAACACAAGATTAGGGTTGTGTTTGATTGTGGAGCTTCTTATCAGGGTGCATCACTGAACAGCAAACTTCTGCAAGGTCCAGACTTAACCAGCTCTTTGGTGAGTGTGCTCGTACGATTTAGATTGGAACCTGTTGCCCTGATGGCTGACATCGAATCTATGTTCCATCAAATCAGAGTTCACCCAAAAGACTGTGATTTCTTGAGATTCCTGTGGTGGCCAGGAGGTAACATAGACAACAGTCTGGAGGAATACAGAATGGTGGTTCATTTATTCGGAGCTACATCATCACCAAGTTGCTCGAGTTTTGCATTGAGGAAATGTGCAATGGATCAAAAGGATCTATTTGACTCCAAGACACTGGATGTTGTTTTCAATAATTTCTATGTGGATGACTGCCTTGTTTCTGTACCTTCCGAAACAGACGCTGTGCAGCTGTTCAAGGATCTCACTAGAATGTGTGCCAGAGGAGGATTTCATTTAACAAAGTGGATGAGTAACCGCCGTGCTGTATTGGGCGCGATACCTGAAAAGGACAGAGAGAAGAAGGTAAAGGATTTGGACTTGGATCATGATACTTTGCCTCTTGAAAGAGCATTAGGAGTGCAATGGTGTGCGGAATCAGATGCCTTTCATTTCAAAGTGGTAGTGAAGGATAGACCTCTTACCAGGAGAGGAATTCTCTCAGTGGTTAGCTCCATCTATGACCCTCTGGGGTTCTTGTCACCTGTGATTCTGTCTGCCAGGAGGATATTGCAAGATCTGTGCAGAGAGGGAATAGGATGGGACAACGTTATTCCTCCAGTGTATGTTCAACGTTGGATGAACTGGCTGGATGATCTGCATCGCTTGGAGAGTTTTGAGGTCAGGAGATGTTTAAAACCTGATGGGTTTGGAGAAGTAACATCTGCTCAAATGCATCATTTTTCAGATGCAAGTGAGCAAGGATATGGGGTGGTATCCTATCTGCTGCTTCATAATGACCAACAACTGGCACATTCTACTCTTCTGGTAAGCAAGGCAAGAGTTACACCATTAAGACCCATTACGATCCCTCGCCTGGAACTTACGGCTGCCACTCTTGCTAATCGTATGGACAAGATTTGGAGGAAAGAACTCAAGATGCCCTTTACGGATTCTGTGTTTTGGACTGATAGCACTTCAGTACTCAAATACCTTCGAAATAAGACCTCAAGATTTAAGTGCTTTGTGGCTAATAGAGTGTCTGAAATTCTGAAGGCTTCTGACGTAGCACAGTGGAGGTACGTGAATTCCTCAAGCAATCCAGCAGATCTGGCCTCTAGAGGAGCAAAAGTGGATTCATTCTTGAAGAACGAGATGTGGATTTCTGGTCCCACATTTCTTGTTCGACCACAAGAGGAGTGGCCAATGGATCCCACCAATAGGTGTGTGATATTGTCTCATGATCCTGAGATCAAAAGAAATGCTCTGGTAAATATGGTGGAAGCCAAAGAGTCTGACTCCATATCATGTCTCCTTAATTACTTTTCCTCTTGGATTCGACTAAAGAAAGCTATAGCATGGATCCTTCGTCTGAAAGGAATCTTGATGGACCTTAGCGAGGAAAGGAAACGACTGCAGACTGCTCTTGCTTTCTCTGGCACAAATCCACATCAACAAGGGATGACTATTAATGAGGAAATTCAGAAATTCAAGTCTACTGTGTGTAAGGACTTGCTTTCCTTGGGAGAATTGGAGAAGGCTGAAATGGAAATCATCCGACTTTCTCAAGGGAATAGATTTCCTGAGGAACTGACAAGTCTACGAAAGGATGGAGTAGTCAAGCGAAATAGTCCTCTCTATCGTCTTAATCCAATCCTGCAGTCTGATATCATCAGGGTCGGTGGACGTCTTGATAAAGCATTGGTTCCTGAAGATTTTAAACACCCAATCATATTGGCTAAAGACTTGCACATCGCTACCTTGATTCTGCGACAAATTCATGAAGAAGTGGGACATAGTGGACGGAACTTCATGTTGGCTAGCCTTCAACAGCGATATTGGATCCCTGGAGCGAGTGTAGCTATAAGAAGAGTTATATCAAAATGTGTAGTGTGCAGAAGGTTCAATGGAATTGCAGGTCATCAACAGATGGCTGATTTGCCTCAAGATCGAGTGTCACCAGACAAACCACCCTTTACTCATGTTGGAGTGGATTGTTTTGGCCCTTATGAGGTAAAGCGAGGAAGAACCACCCTGAAGCGCTACGGAGTCATCTTCACCTGCTTGGCCATTAGAGCAGTTCACATTGAAATGATCTCATCATTGGACACCGACTCATTCATTCACGCACTAAGACGTTTTATTTCTCGACGAGGACAAGTGACTGAAATGCGTTCAGATAATGGAACGAATTTTGTCGGGGCTGAGCGTGAGCTACAAGAGGCAATTCAAAACTGGAACCAGAGTCAGATCAACAATGTTCTTCTTCAAAAGAATCTAAAATGGATTTTCAATCCTCCTACCGGCTCACACCATGGAGGGATTTGGGAACGACTCATCAGATCAATAAAGAAAATACTGAATTCCATTCTTCGAGGGCAAAGTTTGGATGAAGAAGGTCTTCATACCTTCTTATGTGAGGTAGAATCCATCCTTAACAATCGACCCATCACCAGATCATCATCGGATCCCAACGACTTGGAACCGTTAACACCTAATCATCTTCTCCTTCTAAAGACAAAGCTTGCATTACCACCTGGATTGTTCGAGAAGGACGATGTGTATGCCCGTCGACGGTGGCGCCAAATTCAATATTTGGCTAACCTATTTTGGAAAAGATGGATTGGTGAATATCTACCTCTACTACAGGAGCGGCAAAAGTGGATGGTAAAGACTCACAACCATCAGTTGGGAGAGGTTGTACTGGTAGTGGACGATAATGCACCTAGAAGTTCCTGGATCATGGGCAAGATTGTTCACACAATAGAGGACAAAAAGGGATTCACACGGCAAGTTAAAATTAAGACCATGAGTACATGCTTGACCAGGCCAATTACAAAAATTTGTCGTCTTCTTGAAGCTGAGGAATCTAAAGACTAACTACGACAGTGACATTTGAGAGCTCTCAACTGACCCTTTTGACTTGACTTTTGACTTAGACTTGATCGCATTACTGACGACTGACTTTACTGACAGACTGGACTTGGACATTAACTGTACTCAGCTACAAGGATGAACTAATGAACTAAATGAACATTTGAGTTTTCTGGACATTCTTTTACATAAAGAAAAAAAAAGAAAAAAAAAGGGGGATTTAATGTTGTAATGTACATGTTTATCTTGTCTGTATTTTGATTGTGTTGGTGATTATTACAGGTTTATTGTGTAATAATCAGGGGCTGGTATGTAAGTGCAGAAAATGTTTGTCTTTTATTTTGTGTTTGGAGTTGGTGTTTCCGGGTAGTTGGTCACATGGTGGTAGGTGTGTATTTACCTGCTAGTGTTTCCTGTTTTTGACTAGACCGTGTAGAGAGGGGGTGCGTAGCCAGGAACGCTCACTTTCAGTTGACCGTATTTCAACCGTATCAATAAATCTCTATCTGCATATGGACAATATTACATCAGGGCAATAAAAGTATGTAGATTTTAAACGGATGAGAACGAGTCATTGATGTTGTCCTGCTGCTTAGCCTCTCAGCGGCTATAGGATGCCGCTATAGAACCGAAACTCCATCGGTGACAGAATGGAGAAAAAAACCTTGGGAGAAACCAGGCTCAGTTGGGGGGCCAGTTCTCCTCTGACCAGACGAAACCAGTAGTTCAATTCCAGGCTGCAGCAAAGTCAGATTGTGCAGAAGAATCATCTGTTTCCTGTGGTCTTGTCCTGGTGCTCCTCTGAGACAAGGTCTTTACAGGGGATCTGTTTCTGGGGCTCTAGTTGTCCTGGTCTCCGCTGTCTTTCAGGGATGTAGAGGTCCTTTCTAGGTGCTGATCCACCATCTGGTCTGGATACGTACTGGATCCGGGTGACTGCAGTGACCCTCTGATCTGGACACAGACTGGATCTGGTGGCCACGGTGACCTCGGAACAAGAGAGAAACAGACAAATATTAGCGTAGATGCCATTATTCTAATGATGTAGCAAGTACATAGGGTGTTATGGGAAGTGTTTCCGGTTCCGGTTTACCTAATTAATGCAGCCTAAAAATCCTTTAACGGATTTGGATAATAAAAGCATATTAGTATGTTATGTGTATGCCAGGTTAAAGAGATGGGTCTTTAATCTAGATTTAAACTGCAAGAATGTGTCTGCCTCCCGAACAATGTTAGGTAGGTTATTCCAGAGTTTAGGCACCAAATATGAAAAGGATCTGCCGCCCGCAGTTGATTTTGATAATCTAGGTATTATCAAATTGCCTGAGTTTTGAGAACGTAGCGGACGTAGAGGATTATAATGTAAAAGGAGCTCATTCAAATACTGAGGTGCTAAACCATTTAGGGCTTTATAAGTAATAAGCAATATTTTAAAATCTATACGATGCTTGATAGGGAGCCAGTGCAGTGTTGACAGGACCGGGCTAATATGGTCATACTTCCTGGTTCTAGTAAGAACTCTTGCTGCTGCATTTTGGACTAGCTGTAGTTTGTTTACTAAGCGTGCAGAACAACCACCCAATAAAGCATTACAATAATCTAACCTTGAGGTCATAAATGCATGGATTAACATTTCTGCATTTGACATTGAGAGCATAGGCCGTAATTTAGATATATTTTTGAGATGGAAAAATGCAGTTTTACAAATGCTAGAAACGTGGCTTTCTAAGGAAAGATTGCGATTAAATAGCACACCTAGGTTCCTAACTGATGACGAAGAATTGACAGAGCAACCATCAAGTCTTAGACAGTGTTCTAGTTATTACAAGCTGAGTTTTTAGGTCCTATAATTAACACCTCTGTTTTTTCAGAATTTAGCAGTAAGAAATTACTCGTCATCCAGTTTTTTATATCGACTATGCAATCCATTAGTTTTTCAAATTGGTGTGTTTCACCGGGCTGCGAAGAAATATAGAGCTGAGTATCATCAGCATAACAGTGAAAGCTAACACCATGTTTCCTGATGATATCTCCCAAGGGTAACATATAAAGCGTGAAGAGTAGCGGCCCTAGTACTGAGCCTTGAGGTACTCCATACTGCACTTGTGATCGATAGGATACATCTTCATTCACTGCTACGAACTGATGGCGGTCATATAAGTACAATTTAAACCATGCTAATGCACTTCCACTTATGCCAACAAAGTGTTCAAGTCTATGCAAAAGAATGTTGTGGTCAATTGTGTCAAACGCAGCACTAAGATCCAATAAAACTAACAGAGAGATACACCCATGATCAGATGATAAGAGCAGATCATTTGTAACTCTAAGGAGAGCAGTCTCAGTACTATGATAAGGTCTAATCCTGAATGGAAATCCTCACATATACCATTTTTCTCTAAGAAGGAATATAATTGTGAGGATACCACCTTTTCTAGTATCTTGGACAGAAAAGGGAGATTCGAGATTGGTCTATAATTAACTAGTTCTTTGGGGTCAAGTTGTGGTTTTTTGATGAGAGGCTTAATAACAGCCAGTTTGAAGGTTTTGGGGACATATCCTAATGACAATGAGGAATTAATAATAGTCAGAAGAGGATCTATGACTTTTGGAAGCACCTCTTTTAGGAGCTTAGATGTATAGGGTCTAACATACATGTTGTTGGTTTAGATGATTTAACAAGTTTATACAATTCTTCCTCTCCTTTAGTAGAGAATAGTTTAGTAGTTCATAAAGTCATTACTGCTGTGGTGTTGGGAAATGTCAACACTTGTTGAGGCTTTATTTTTCGTTAATTTAGCCACTGTATTGAATAAATACCTGGGGTTATGTTTGTTTTCTTCTAAAAGAGAAGAAAAGTAATCGGATCTAGCAGTTTTTAATGCTTTTCTGTAGGATATGTTACTTTCCCGCCAAGCAATACGAAATACCTCTAGTTTTGTTTTCCTCCAGCTGCGCTCCATTTTTCGGGCTGCTCTCTTTAGGGTGCGAGTATGCTCATTATACCATGGTGTCAAACTGTTTTCCTTAACCTTCCTTAAGCGTAAAGGAGCAACTTTATTTAAAGTGCTAGAAAAGAGAGAGTCCATAGTTTCTGTTACATCATCAAGTTGTTCTGAGGTTTTGGATATGCTAAGGAATTTGGTTACATCAGGAAGATAACTTAAAAAGCAGTCTTTTGTGTTAGAAGTGATGGTTCAACTTCTTCCATACTTGTAACAAGAAGTAGAATTTACAATTTTGGCTATATGAAGTTTGCACAGAACTAAATAATGATCTGAGATATCATCGCTTGGCTGAATAATTTCAACACCATCAACATCAATTCCATGTGACAGTATTAAATCTAGAGTACGATTTCGACAATGAGTAGGTCCTGAAACGTGTTGTCTAACACCAATAGAGTTCAGAATGTCGATAAATGCAGATCCCAATGCATCTTTTTCATTATCAACATGGATATTAAAATCACCAACTATTAAGACTTTATCTGCAGCCAGAACTAACTCGGATGTAAAATCACCAAACTCTTTAATAAAGTCTGTATGGTGCCCTGGTGGCCTGTATACAGTAGCCAGTACAAACATAATAGGGGATTTATCATTAACATTTGTTTCTCTGGATAATGTTATATGAAGCACCATTACTTCAAACGAGTTATACTTGAAGTTATACTTGACGTTTTTTGTTTTTTTCTAGTTCGGGGAACAGAGACAGTTTCTATAGTGTGATATCTAGGTGAAAGAGTCTCTATGTGCTGAGAATTAACTGACCTCTGTGACGGGAGGCAGCAAGCAGACGATCTGTTTAGCCAGTCTGTCTGCTTCCTGACCTGGGCCCCAGTTAGTCAAGTATAAACTCTAAGACTATTTGCCATATTTCTAGAGTGAAGAGTGGCGCCACCCCAGGAAGGATGAAGACCATCTCTTTTAAACAGGTCAGGTCTGCCCCAAAAGCTCGTCCAATTGTCTATGAAACCTATGTTATTCTGTGGGCACCACTTAGACATCCAGCCATTGAGTGATGACAATCTGCTATGCATCTCATCACCACGGTAAGCAGGGAGGGGACCAGAGCATATTACAGTGTCTGACATCGTGCTTGCAAGTTCACACACCTCTTTAATGTTATTTTTAGTGATCTCCGACTGGCGAAGTCGAACATCATTAGCGCCAGCATGAATAACAATCTTACTGTATCTACGTTTAGCATTAGCCAGCACTTTTAAATTTGCCAAGATGTCAGGCGCTCTGGCTCCCGGTAAACATTTGACTATGGTGGCTGGTGTCTCTATATTCACGTTCCGTACAATAGAATCACCAATAACTAGAGCACTTTCATCAGGTTTCTCAGTGGGTGCATCACTGAGTGGGGAGAACCTGTTTAATGTTTTGATCGGAACAGAGGAGCGGTGTTTTGACCCATGACTACGCTGCCTCACCGTCACCCAGTTGCCCTGCTGCAGGGGCTCTCTTTCCGGAACCGAACAATGTACAGGAATCCCTGAGCTAGACGCATCCAAAGCCGTATCTAGAGCCCTAACATTCTTACTGTCCTCAATTAAAGTTTGGATGTGTGTCTCTAATTCTGAAATCTTCTCTGTCAGCCTAACTATTTCCCTGCATTTATCACATGTGAATCCCTCATCAGCGACAGAGATAGATAAACTGTACATGTGGCAAGAGGTGCAAGTAACAATGACAGGAGAAGCCATTACTCACCGTGCTTGATGAAAATTCTTACTGCGGTTGTTTGATGAACTTGTGAAAAACTGGAGCGAGAGGAGAAAAGAAAACAGCCCATGTGTGATTATTCCTTAAAAAATTATGTTCATTTCATTTTAATAGTAGTAGTAGTGGGCTATGTACATTCTGCTGAACAATAGTAATAGATTTCTGGCAAATACTTTTATTTTGACGGGTTTACCTTTACAGTTCTGTGTATGTGATACTACAGTCTATGATGTGATATGACGCTAGTTTTACTCAAATCAAACGGTCAGATGCTCATGAAGTGACTCTCAGTGCAGTTCTGGAGATGTTCTTCATGTGTTTACGTCCTCATTTATTGAGAGCAAAGATGCTGAAATGAACGCGAGCGTCACGCACGCGTCCGTGTGTTTAATGAATGAAGACGCACTTCTCCGCCATTCATTAACACAGACACGTGGAACATGCAGGATTCATATTTAAATAGACTTTTCTGGGTTATATTTGCAGATATTAGTCCATATCGCGATTTGATGTAAGTGCATGACCTACTTTTGATTAATTCATTCAAAATTTGACAAATTCCGTGCCATTGTACTGTAAATTCCGTTTTTATGACTGGATTCTGCGATTCCCTCCGCGTTTTCTGCATCGCGGAAATCATTGGGCCCTACAGTTGACATCTGCCTGCTGTTCGCCCGACGCCCTAAAACCGAAGTATCTCCATATAATGGAGCCAGTTGTCCTTTTTTTTTTTTTACTTTTTTTTAGACTAGTTCTCTACAGGTGAGGGGAGGGGGGACAAAAGCAAGGAGACGGGGGTCGAGCGAGCGGGGGCGAGCCCAGCACAGAGAATGCAAACAAGCAAAGTGGCGGAATCAGAATTAAATATAAACAATATATCGATATATACAATATGTCAAAATCCATATCGTGTTTAAAAAAATATCTTATATTTTAAATATCGAGATATCGGCCACCCCTACTCTCATACTAGGTTGTTCGAAAACCACATTATTTTTCACATATTTTACATTATTACAACACCTCTCTCCCCAGTCTGGCATGTATGACTCGAATAGTTCCTGTATCAAATGAAGGCCCGCCTTCTGAAATACGAAATGTGCTGTGATTGGTTAGCCGGGCCAGTGTGTGTTGTGATTGGCAGCATGCCCCTTACCATAGCCACCTGCGAGCTACAGTGTAAATATTGTGTCAAAATAAAAATCTATTTGAGCGCGATTTAAACCCAATTGTAACCACTCATAGTTTCTTTGCATTGGGAAAGCTAGCGTGTCTTCAACATAGTGATAACACTAATTGCCTTCTGTATGCAGCTCAACCAGGTCTCGTCCCATTTGTTGGTATTTGTGATGTCACAAATTGTTGTAGTTTTTGAAAAGTGATTTCTGATAAATAAAATATCTCCTTTTGAATTGGACTTTGAGCTTTGTAACTGCAGACCTTTTTTTATGATCAAACAGCAACATTACAGACTAACTAAAGTTGAAAATGCATAATAGCACCCCTTTAAAGGGCCAGCAGCCTATAAATACCTGCTGTTCCATAAGCGCCACCTGCTGTCAGAGAGTGACATTTGCATCTCATTCACAAAGCTTAAATCAAACCATTCTGTTTTTGCTTCAAATGTCAAAATTATACAGTCTAATTGCAATCTAAATAGCATGTATGTAGCATCTTTGTTTGGATCATTATTAAAATGCAGTGGTTGCCTCATCTGGAAAATGACCCCATCTGTTACTCAAAATATATAATAATAATGTAATATGATCTGAGTCGTGGGTTTTGTGATCCGCTGCACCCCTCTCTACTTGTTATTTGAAGATAAAATAAAAAAGGGGGGGGGGGGGTACTAAAATTCATTTCAGTGCTACCAAAATCTGAAAAATGTCTGATAGCAGGGAAAGCATGATAATTTGGATTGTTTAATGCCAAATTTTCATTTTTCCCGTTTCCTGTAGCTATAATTATATGGTCTCCCCTGGCCCCACAAATCACACTACTTCCGCACATACCCTATGATCGACCACCTTCAGCCGCAGGTAGGACACCCAACCATCGTGCTGTCTGTCTGGCTGCTTGATTGATCCTATCAGTAAGCTATGCATGTGTAAGTGCGCACAGCCGATACAGTCCAAATGAATGTGCCAAATATGTCTCAAAGTGGGGAAAAAATTAACACAGCTTACATGCAGACAGAGAGAGTAGACCGAGTAATGACTGACAGTGAAAGTTGTGTGTGTATTTAGGCCATGCTCGCTGAAGAAAAAGCATGTGAGAGTGGTGTTAATGGTCTAAATGAACATGGGTTGACATAAAAAAGTAGCAGTTTTACCATTTAAATAAGGAAGTGAAGTCTGCTGTTTCACTGCCACAGCTAACACCATAACTATCATCTTTGCATAAAATAAAGAAGACTTACAGTAAGCACGGTTCATACACGAAAGCAATGTTGTAAGGACGAACAGAACTCTTATGTAGGCCTTATGCTGCAGATATGTTTCCCCTAATTAAACCTAAAAAAAATGCTGAAAAGTTCAGAGCCTCACAATGTACAGTATGGCTTTTGTGTTAATAATTTTTGTTACATGGCTCCATGAAATGCTTGATTCTGATTGGTCAGTCATGAAGGTCAAGTCTCTAGTCTCTACAAGCACAACTAAAGTAGTACCATATTGCATCTCACCTATAGATTGTATTGAAAATGTAACAATTCATGATTTTCCTTTCTCACCATAAATGTATTGCCATGCCATGGCAAAACCATTGGAGATAAATCCTTTCGCAGTTAATCATCTTTAGTTTGTATGCCATCCCGTAAGTGAGCATCACCGTGGTTCCCCTCGACAAAAACCCAATAGGACTTTTCCTTTGGTTTTTGGATAATTGCAGAAAAAAAGCTCTGTGGCCAACAAAATTGCATAAATCTAAAAATTAAAAACCTAAATAGAATCAGCAGAAGTAAAAAGTAGGGCTGGGTAATTTAAAGCTTTATTATTGCGTTAACGCATTAAAGGATTAATGCCGACATCGTGTGTTAACGCAGTTTTTTATTATTATGAAAGTCTGTTGCTCACTGGCTCTGAATACACACACAGACAAATCATGTGTCACAGGAGCGGATGCTCCTGATCAAATTATTTAGGCTAAGCATCAGAATTCACAAGCCACTGTTATTTTTAACAGAAAAGAATGCAGCGAGCTCGTAATCATGACTTTATAAGTCGGAAAAAGGAAGTTCTATAGAAAAATTCTACGTGAAGACAGCAGAGAAGCGCTCTGCTCAACACAGTGGAGTGCATCATTTAGTTAACTTTATAGTGTATTATTTTGAGACATATGGGACACGGTAACACACGTCCCTCTCACAATATATTGCTTTAAATCTATCGCTTTTGCCGCATCAGAAACTTTTAAATGAAAAAAGTGCACAATACACTACTTTTGAATGCATTATTAGTTTTGTGCATAACGATGCGATTAATTGTGCTAAGACAGTAATGTGATTGATTGTGATAAAAAAAAATTGAATCGTTGCCCAGCACTAGTAAAAAGCTAAATGTAGACTATAACCAATCTATTAAGCAAGTGTTCCAGTCTTTAAGAGACATTTATACTGAAAGTTTGAGTTAGACTAGTTTTTAAGAGCAAGATGAGGCCTTTAAAGCTTGCTAGGGAGTAAATGTGTTAACCGTTCGATGGGATGATGTTTAAAAGTCTCATTTAACTGCTTTTTCAAGACAAAAGCTTTAAAAGCACAATTGGGCATCACTGATGTATTTTATGACAGAGAACAAATTGTGAAGATATCTTGAGCTTGAGTTCACCACAGACCTTACTGCAGGCATTTAACCAAAACCCCATTGACTTTAGGACGAGGGAACTGGAAGTGGTAGTGGTAAAATGCAGCTCGTTTCTGGGTTTTGGCTTACAAAAATACACCATGCCTACATCACTCGGTTGGCCAGCCAACATACAGCATCAGTCTCTCTCTCTACTCTACATTTGAAGATACACGCAGCTGTCATTACACTGATTGTGTAGAATATTACAACTACTTCCATCTACTCTCTGATAATATAAAAACACATTTGGACTCAAATAAACCCTGACAGTGTAAGTGAGCCAGAAATGCAGATGTGTTCCATGCACTTTTGATGTATGTGTTTGACACACATTGTTGCTCTCCATCTGTCTCTGCTGCTGAAGTCACATGTCACTGCAGGTCTCCTTCCCCCCGACCACGTGCTCCGTCTGACAGGTTTCACTTGCTCTCAGGAAAGTTCTGCTTCTCTCGCTAAAGTCAGCTCTCTGTGGCCTCTGCATATCAGCACGTACATGCGAACTCATGCATAATTATGAGTTTTAAGAGTAAAATCACTTTTCGGAAGAAGACAAAAAGCAGACGGGTGCGGGCGGACTGCAATCGAGTGAGCTGTGTATGTATTTCATCTTTCTGATAGTAATATTCATCTCTGATTTGTGTTTGCACTCCCGACAGTCTGTTGCATTTTGAAGTTAACTTAATTCAACATCTGATGCTCTTGTACAGTTTAGATTTGTTGATTTCACTGCCATTCATTTTCTGTTTGCTTTTGAGAAATTTCTGTCTTCTGGCAGTTCCCTTTATTTCTTTTATAAAACGTGTGAATGCTGTTGGTTCTTCTTTTATTCAGTGTTTGAGTATAATTGGTGAATTATAGATGAGCCTTGTGTTTATTGTTTCTTTAACATACATGCCGTTGGCTGATGGACAATAATATTTTTTTGTCATGGAGAGAGTTTTTCCTCTGTTGTGTTACTAATAGGGATTGTGTCTTGTTCTCCAAAGCCTGACTGTACAGAGGATAATATTGTCTTGACGATGGGATTATGAGATTATTTTTGTGGATATGGTTCCCAAGCAACCACTAGCCACATTCATGTTCACACAAATCTGACTAATTTGCTAAATTAATGTATCCGTTATTAGATACTCTGATATAAGTGTCACAATCTAAATATACTGTAAAAATAAAGTGTCAATTTAATTAAATGTAGTTGATTCCAGTGGAGATAATACTGGTAATTATCATTTCATATAATGATATATTGAAATACAATTTCTCATGAATGTTGAAAAAAAATCTTGCATCACAAGAAAAAAAACAATTAGTTGTTGTAGGGCTGCACAATTAATCAAATTTCTAATCGCGATTACAATGGATGCCACAATTACGTAATCATTCAACATGGCAATTAATCATTCAAAGTCCATTTATGATCTTCTGCACGCTTGAGATATGATTTTTTCTTTCTACATGTTATCTTAAGGGTTTTTACATTGTTTTATTTTAGTATAACATTATAATACTATTCATATTTATACTTTTTTTTTATTTAACGAAGAAGCCAATCCGATGTATATCTGACATTTGGGGCTTAACACTATACTGTAGAAAAGCACTAAAGGTTTTTCAGTGTTTTCAGCTTGTTTATTTTCATGTAAATATATGGCATGCAGTTGCATCAAACAATGGTATAAACATCGTTCACTGTAAATTGTGATAATTGTAATTAATAATTGCAATTACAATTTCAAGGGAATAATCCACAATTATGTTTTTTGTCATAATCTTGCAGCCCTAAATTCTTGTAAAATTAATAATTTCAAATAATCTTTTTTTTTATTTAAGTTATAAAAAGGTTTTAAATGTATAACATATTAAATCACGGTACCATACAAAACTTAGACATTTAGATGCATGCAACTTAGATGCATTTTTGCACATTCATTCATTAATGAGAAGTTACTGATCTGATATATGGTTTTAGGTATATATAAAAAAAAAAATAAAAAAAAAAAAAAAATAAAAAAAAAAATATATATATATATATATATATATATATATATATATGTATATATATATTGTTTTGTAAGCTCACATATATATATATATTTAAAATGAACATTTTCTTATAATGCAGTCAATTATATGTCAATTATATTTCGACTAGTTCCTTTATTAATTAGGGAATTACTGATTTTTTTACACAAGCTTCCGTCTGGATCCAAAACACCTGAGAAGAGATGCATGCTGAAACAACAAACAGAACTACCAAATTTTGCTAGATGTTTGATTGTATCATAATAATTGATTTCTCTGGCCATATGTACTTTAACTGACAGTCACCACTGATAAGCTGCTATTAAATATATTGTTGAAACTTCATTTTCTGTATAGTTGCTTTGCAACTATTTATATCGTGAAAAGCACTATACAAATAAACTTGAATTTAATTTAATTTTTGCTATATCAACTGCATAATCAAACAAATAAAAAATTTTTTTTTTTACTCTTCTTACTATAGATGTATATGCCAATTTTTTTTGACTCGCACAACAGGTTTAAAAATGTAGGTTTTATATATAATTCCAAATAAACAATATCATAGACATCTTGAGATTACAGTTCTGTAATTTCTGTTATTGCACATGTTTCAGACTGCGTTGTCACTTTGATTTCTCCTGTTTAAAGCTGATTTATAACTGAAGGCACTGATATTAACCGCGTTAGGAAGCTGCTGTCAGTGTCTGATGTGTGTATGCTGGTTTATTTGGGAAAAAAATAGTTTTAAAAGGGTTTTTACTTAATGAAAAAAATTTGCATTATTAAAAAAACTATTATTTGTTTGTTTGTTTGTTTGTTTTCATCTGTCTCAGCGGGGAGAGAGCTTTTGACTTCGTAAAAGTGCGAGGAGCTAGGCACAGTCCAAAGGAAAGGAGCGTGTATTGATATGCTACTCCCTCTCCTCACTTGTGAGAGGATCTCTCTCAAACTTATCATGCTGAATGGCCATTTCATCAATTCTAATTGTTAACTAGTTGCTTGTTAGTGTGCCCATTATTAACACATTGGCTGTTTGTACCTATAAAGCACATGTTTTGCATGATCACATTCTACATCACTAATCTTACCCAATACCTAAAGTTAACAACTACCTTACTAACTATTAATAAGCAGCAGATTATGAGTTTATTGAGGCCAAAGTGAATGGTTTGTTAGTAGCAAGAATTGGATTAAACTGTGACCAAATAAAGCAGTAATGATCATGAGAAATCATAAGTCTGTTTAGGGCCTAGTCAGATAGCCTGCATGACAAATAAAAATCATAAACAAGTGATTTACTCTAATATCATTTCATTTCAAATGCATGAGGAGTAACTTTATGTTTCTGGGAGTCAGCCTCACAGATGAGCTCTCCTGGTGCCTCTGCTTTCTGGTCGACTCGTAGTCGTTCATTTGAAGCATTAGTCGACTAATCGCATGTTTATTAATAATCCATTTAAATCATTATAATGAGCGTTTTAATTGCCTGCATAGCTTAATAGGTGCTCTAATACACGCATAAAGCTTTCCACAGCACACTGGAAGTAATGATTATGAATGTGTCAGGGAAAAACAGTAAGGAGGCTGCATTAACATCGTGATCTTATGATCTATCCATCACCGACTGTGTGACTTCACCAGTGGATTTGTCCAAATTATTTCTGTGACTAAGCGACTAATAACATTTTGGTTGACTAACGATTAGTTGACTATTAGGGGGCAGCCCCAAAGAAGACTACGGAGAGCTGACCTTTCTCAGAAGTGGTTGGTCATCTTTCACAGATGTGCTATGAAGAGCATCTTATCTGCATGACAGTCAAGTCCGGTACCAAAAGTGACAAAAAAGCCCTTCAGTGCATTGTATAAAAGCACAGGATATTGTTGGCAATGAACTGCCATCTCTTGAACAGTTTCAAGGTGCTTTCGATATACTGAAAAATAACTTTTCCCAGACTCTATAAACACGCTGCGTAATCTCCTCACTCTGAGTTTACTTCTCATTTATCATGTACAATATGCTATGTTAGTGACATGTAGTATATTATTTACTACTATATGCATCTCACTTTAACACAAACACTGTATTTGGCATTTCGTCATATCGACATCAAAAGAAAATTAATTTGTTGTAATGAGAAGACAACTTTTATTAAGTTGATATTATGTGAAAATTAAGTTGTGATCACAAAAATGTAAGAAAGAAAAAAATAAAGAACAATAACCATATCCCAAGGCCTCTCAGAGCTTCTGTAAACTGTAAGTGTCTGTTTCAGTTCCAGTCTCCTCAACTGAGACAGACGTAAAGTTTTCTGTCTGCTTCAATTAGTTTTCAGTTATCTGCCACACATATTCCTGCCAGATAGTCTCACAGAAAACTGTTTGTGTTTGAGCTTGGGTGGCATGCATGCTCTCTTTCACGTCCACATTCCCAATCCTGCACCACTGGGTTACTGATTATGAACCATTATCAACCCAAATTGGGTTAAATCAACCCAGCTTCCTCACCCAACAGTCTCAACTCAGTGTTTGGGTTGAAAAATGAACTCATAAAACGTAAGGGGGACTGGTCCATCAGGAATTGTCTGGATGATTGTTCTCGATCCTTGTTGTAATTGCTGCAGTAATTTCATGTGAGTGACAGCTTGCTTTAGAGGACCGACTGAAACTATTTGACTGCTTTATTGCCCAGCCCTCATATTTCAGAGAAGTGGCATGTTAATGTTTTGATTAAAGAAATGTTTTATTTTTTTAGTTTTTAATAAAAGGTACCTGTTGAAAAGGTAGTTTTATCTAATAATTGGAGTTTCCATCTGCTGTATTGAGCCTTACAGTTTCTCCCATTGGTTATATGATGGGTCTTTTGTTATTCTGGCTCATTGATCATCATCTTTGCATTTCATTATGTTTGTGATTAAAATGGCTACACTTCTGAGTCTGATGATCTTATAGATATATATAAATATTTTAAACCACAAAGAAAAAGAAAAGAAAACAAACTGTTTGATAATGTTGGGGACAGGGTTGAACAGCTTCTGTTTTTGAGCTTGACCAAAGCAGGTGGGTGTTAAGAAGTGATTACAAGTGACCAGAAGTGAAATCAGATTAGACACTTCCTTCCAAAACTCTTCATTTGAATGTCACGGTACATTTTGAACGTCTCCTTTGTCTCACAAACCAGTTTAAGGTCTTGATGAGTTGAATCATGTGTGTTTGATTAAGGCGACATGCAAAATGTGCAGTATTGGGTGCTCCAGAAACAGACTTAAAAACCACTGCTTTAAATATAGTTTTTTCCTACACTCTGTATTTCCAATTATCATGATTGTGAAACCCTTGGGATTTGTTTTTAAAGAAAACACTGAAATGTCACATTACTGTAACTACAAGAATGCTTTTTGTGCGTCACGTTATTGTTGTGAACATGCGGTGAATACTGACACGGAAGAGAAGAAATTGTTGAATAAAGCCATTATTTTTGTTTCGGAGGAACCGAAGCACTGCTTATCACCTGCACCACAACTGTGTGCTGGTAAAGGACGGTGGTTTTCTGGGGAACTGGTCAGGGTAGAAGGACATATCCTTGATGAAAACATGATCCAGAGAGCTAATGACCATACAGATGAGACAAACCAAGAGTAGTTTAGGGTCGACTCTGCGAGTGTCCTTGTGTGGCCCAGTCAGAGAGCAGACTTGAACCCAATCAAACATGACCTGAAAATGTCTGTGTCTGTTCAACCTGACACAGCAGAAGAGGATCTGAAACAAAGCATGAATCAGTCTGTGTCATCTTGGGTACTTTCTGAATGGACAATGTGATTTCCCTTTATAGAACAAACACAACCTTACAGTTCAGTTTATTTGCACAGGGGTTTATCTGTTTACAGTTTTTTTTTTGTTGAGAAATCTGGGAAGAGCATCGCTCGTGTTCTTTCATCGTTCAGTCTGAATCTTTACACTTGTAAACATTGTTGGTTCAGGTTCATATTTGACTGATGTGAAGGATGTTTTCCATGCATGTAGCTTTATTCTGAAGTGGATTTAATTCCACTTTAAAGCTTCACCATCAGAAGTTTTGTGAAGTACCCTCCCCTTCCCATTTATCTTTAATCTGTATTTTTATTTATTTCATTACTTTTGGTCATTGGTTGCATTGTTGTCAGTAATAGCCTAAAACAAAGGGACCAATAATGTGTTGCTGGTAACCTTGATTTACACTCTACATCATCAATGATGAAGCAAGCGCATACAAAGATACATCTAAAGGGGTCATGTGCAATGCAAAAAAATCACATTATTTGGTGTATTTGGTGAATGCAATGTGTTTACATGGTTTAGGGTTCAAAAACACACTGTCACCAGCTTTTATGTGTAGGGTTCCTCATATTTTACACTATTGTTTCTCATCTATGCCCCGCCTTCTGAAACACATTGATTTTTACAAAGCTCATCGTTCTGAAAAGTGCGGTGTGCTCTGATTGGCCAGCTATCTAGGGCATTGTGATTGGCTGAATACCTCAAGCATGTGACGGAAATGTTACGCCCCTCACCATATTTAGAAACACACAGCATCTCCACGACACGTCGGCGGAGGAAACGAAACCACAGCCAGAATAAAAGTTACGCTTTCTTTCTTTGCGTGAACATCTGGGCGGTGTTATGCAAATCTTCCCACATAGTGATGTAGAGATGTGGGGCGTGTTAGAACGAGGCGTTTTAAAAAGTCTTGGACGAATCTTAACTTTTATAAAGAATATCTCTTTGGGTTTGAGACTTCAGTCTTTGTAACTTGACAGATCTTATCTATGCTCTAACAGTTTGTAACACCCCAGAGAGAAAGGAAAGCTTGAAATCGCATCAGCTGACCCCTCTAAGCAGTTTTAACACTTATGATATGTTGGTAATGATATGTTTTTCTTTGTATGTCCCAGCATGAGAAGCCCAAACTGATCGACCCTCTGGACTATGAGGCTGTGATTTCAGAGCTGGAGCCTGAGCTCAGAGAAGATCCTCTTCAAGATCTCCTGCTATTCCCAGACCTCGACTTCACCGTGAGTGCTTCGCTCTCTCTCGCTTCACTCTCTCACTCGTGTGCGACTGTTTGCCTGTGCGTATCTGTGGCATTCACGTATTTACATCTCACGATGATGTGTGTGTGTTTCTGACATTCAGAAAGTGCTCTAAAAAAGGGTCTTTTTTGAAAGGTGTGGGAATTTACAAAGAGTCATGAAGTAAGTGTTGAATGACTGTGTGCATGCGTTAAAACTGAAAACAGCCGAGGTCTTTCTGACCACATCCTCTTTCACAGATCTGGGCTTAACATTGCAAAAATATAAATATGGCTAGTGTGACTTCTCAGTGGGCACATACTCACATAACAGCTCATATTGCTGTGTTCATGATGAAAGATGGAGAGCTTAAAAGCAGAAAGACAGCGCCAACAAATCCAAATCAGCAATCAAGCTAAATAATCCAGAGAAACCGGCAGTAGGGCAGCGCTGGGCACAGTGAATACACACACACACACAGCCTTAATGAATTCCAGATGCAGTGTATCATGAGTCCACGTCAGATCTGATTGGGACCTCTTCTGGTGGATGGTGGAACTGTTAGCAGTAGATTTTGCTGTGGATATTACAACTTGTGTTATATTTTTGGAGACTGACTGACATGGTCACTATAAACAGTCATTGTGTGGAAAGTACTGCGTAATTCTCCAAAATAAAAGCACATGTGGTTGGGGAAGCTACATCTTTCCTGACCGCATATCTTCATTAAAGCAGAGCCTCTAAGGTTGGGACAGAAAAAAAACAACCTTTTTGCGGTTCACTGGGGAGGAGATGAGAGACCCTTTTTTTAATGAATGTCAATGGAGGAGAGACTATGATATAGATTATGTTCATATCTTTTTGAAGTGCTTTTTAAGTCACAAACAATTTTGAGTCAGGTAGAATTCAGTTGGTAGCACTTCATTTCTGTGACATGCGCAAACAGCAGGCTCAGTTGAGATGAGTAATGTTGCGCTGATGTCATGCTGACATATGCAGAAAACTCGAGAGATGGTGAGCCAGATGTTGCAGTCGCTTTCCTCTGACTGCACTAACTATAGGCACGATAGGAAATGACTTGCTGACGACAGAAACTTTGGTTAATCTTCAATACACAGTATATGCCAGTCCAGGTAATCAAGCCTTAGGTTCAAAAGCATCATAAAGGTGTCAATCCATATGAATAGAGCGTCTTGTGGAGAGATGCAATTGCTTTATATGATGAACAGATTTAATTTCACATACAGACACATACATATATAAAGTGCATTAGAAAGGCAAACACTAAAGCTCTTGTGGCGTGTGACACATTCGAACGAACCGTACTGCTTCTCAAGCTTCACACACCCTCGTCTGAGCATCTGTGGTGACCATAAGTGAGGTGCTCTGTGTCTGTTGACGGTTTGCTCTCTTGTAAAATGTTGGATTATTGTTTAACCCTAACTCTAATTTGTAGTTTATACAGTCATGTTTTATGTGTGATTGATTGATCTCTTGTGATTGGTTATCAAGGCACATGTGACCCCAGCTAGTCATTACACTTTCTCCAGTCGCTGAAGTTGTCTCTCCATAATAAGAACATCTCTGGTTTAACTACTGGCTTGAAAATGGGCCTCACTCTTTCTCTGGCAAGAAATAAAGTTGAATAAAACAAAAGATTAATTCATTCTATGTCTCATACTAGAGAAAGGTGTTAACGCTTGCAGAGTGAGAACAAATTAGTTTGAGACCGCAATCACATAAAAGCACAAATGGAAGTGGAAAGTTCTGTGGGTGTTTTACTGACAATGTGCAAAGTAAAGAATACAGATGCAGATCAGTTCCATAATGACCAACACAATCCACCAAGAGCAGCACTAATTAGCTTGAGCCAGCAATCTGCTAACAACCCATGCACAAAATAGGTTAAAATGTGCTTTTTTGGGGGGCACTTAGTAATGGCGTAAATACTGACTGGTGGTAACTTACCTTGCATGATTTATTTAAATACTCTCCTCTCATAAATATTGCATCTGGAAGGTAAACTCCTACAAATGCATATGCAATAAGGCAGGCTGCAGAAATAAGTATGTCTACTCCCTTTCTTTGCTAATTTCTCAGCGTGTCTTAGGAAATCCTAACAGAAGTTTTTTTGATGTGTTTTATGCTTTCCACAATAACAGTTCTGGCAGCAGATTTGTCAGGAGCTCTACACACTGAGCACAAATACAGGCCTAATAGAAATAACAATTCTAATAATCCACATGGTATATTGTGCTACAATGTTGCACTTTTGTCAGTGTCGCTTTGCTTGTAGTGTGCTGCAGTGAGAAGACAGTTGTGCTGAGCAGCTTTTTCAAAGTTAACAGCACAAGACTAAAAATCTGCTTTGCACGCAAATGAAACTAAGCTTCTTCTCACTCCAGAACTCCATGAAGCAACATGTAAAATGACTCTGACAGGATTAAAGACACTAAACGGAAAACTGTTTTGTTATGAGAAAATGATTTCAAGATCTTTATGCAAAAGCAAAGGATTATAAAGGTAGATATAGATATTATATAATATAGATAGATGGACAAAGAACTTGTTCCACATAAAATCATGACATAAACTTTAAGCATTTAAGTAATGATGATCTTTTACCATCAGTGACACACACTAACCACAAATTTTCCATTAATGAGAAAAAAATTCTTAAAGGGATAGTTCACCCAAAAAGTCATGAATTACTCACCCTGATGTCATTTCAAAGCCGTAAGTCCTTCGTTCATCTTTGAAACACAAATGAAGATATTCTCGATGAAATCCAAGAGCTCTCTGACCCTCCATAGACAGCAAGGATATTACAACTTGGACTGTTTCACCGATGTCCTTGCTACGTCTCTATGTGTTGATCGTGGTAAGGTCCTTGCTGTCTATGGAGGGTCAGAGAGCTCTCGGATTTCATCAAAAATATCTTCATTTGTGTTTCGGAGATGAACAGAGGGTGAGTTATTCATGACAGAATAATATATTTGGGGTGAATTATCCAATTTAAATTGAAACAAGTTCAATTCTAAATCAAAGAATAATAAGACACTATCAGACATGCACCAATCGAATTAAACCAATATCAACATAATCCACTTTGCCCAGCAGAATTGGCACACAAGCTGGAAGTTGTGATTAGATGTTTTTACCCAGACGGCTTTATTCAGCTTAGGTGAAATGAATGCATTTACGTTGCAATTACAACTGCATGCCTAATTCTCCTAGATTAATGTATTAAAAATCAAATTTAAAAATAGCAATATGAAATTACTAAAAAGTGATTTTTTTTAAATATGAAACTAAATTAAAACCGCAAGTAGGCCTCCAGTAACCACCACATTCTTGCTTGTGTGATATTGCAGAACTAAAACAAGAACTCATATTTCTGGACCCATATCTTGAATTTCTGGGGCATTTTATTCATTTTAATGGCATTTTTGCCAGCATTGAACAAACCAATACACTGATAACTACCAAAAATCAATTTATTGAATTTACCAGTGCATGTTAATTATTCCAGCAATGCAAGTAAACTGCCCTAACAAGTCTAAAAAAATATATTTGGTTATTTCCCAGAGGGGGGAAAAATAATAAAATAATTCTGTGGCCTTTTCTAGAGGAAAAGTCCCTTTTTGATGCCAGAAGAGTTTATCTTCTTCAGTGTCGTTCTCAATGCACATACTCTTCAGATGATTTAGTCTTAATAAAAAGTTGGAATAAATAAAGCATTAAAGGTGTTACAAAATGTCAGTGGGAAACTTGCACAGACTCATTCTCATATTTCAAGTTTCTACAGCTGTGCCGCTTATTTTTTAGCTGCATGGGATGAGAACATTTTTTTGAAAAATTTCTTGGGTCAAGAAAAAGTCACGTTTTTTATTACATTTACTCCTTTTACTTTACTCCTTTGCCCTGGCTGGATGCGCTTATATCTGCTGTATATGGATGCTTTCCTGTCACATATCATGCATCTGCACTTCAGTAATCCAGCAAAACACAGCTTACTCTGTTTACATCTGAAATCAGATGTACATGATCAGCTCGGTGCTCTGAAGAATGACAGAAAAAGCAAAGATGATTCCGTTGAAAAAGTTTCATGACTGCCATCATCACACTCACACGTCTTGCATGCTGCATTTGATCTGGCTCCAGCAGCTTCTTGTTGGACTGAGAGTCAGTTCTGACTGTGCACAGATTATTTTCATCTCTTCAGGACGTCCGTGTGTTTGTGTGACTCCAGGTGTCCACTGTTCCTGTGGAGCGAAGAACGCTGAAGTCCACTGTGCCAGAGGGAGCTGACACACACGCTGAATGTCTGCTGGTCAGACAGGTGAGTTCAGATCTGGACACTTATAATAACTCTTAATATTGGGCTGAGATACAACTATTTGAAAATCTGGAATCTGAGGGTGCAAAAATCTTGAGAAAATCGCATTTAATGTTGTCTAAAATACGTCCTTAGCAATGCATGTTATTAATCAAAGATTAAGTATTTTTAATAAATATCCTAATGTTTTTTGGCATAAAACAGTACTTAGTTTTGTTTAAGAGAAACATCAGCCAGAAATGGAAACTGTCGTCATTTACTCACACTTATGTCATCCAGATTTCTTACTAATACTTCCGTTAACACACAGAAGAACACCAGAGTAGATATTTTTAATATTATCTCAT
Organism: Carassius carassius; assembly: GCF_963082965.1. NCBI lineage: Eukaryota > Metazoa > Chordata > Actinopteri > Cypriniformes > Cyprinidae > Carassius > Carassius carassius. Next base: position 29,111,613 of record NC_081782.1, on the reverse strand, counting down.
CATTTTTATCCTTTCATTGAACTACCAAAAGTTTCATAAACCTTTCCGTTTCCAGTGGTTCTGAACCTGATGGGACATTATGAGACCCAATGCAGTACTTAAATAGTGTATAGTAGAAAAATAATATAGTCTGAGGTGCATGTCTGTTTTATTAAGGACCATGTTTTGTGCAGAACCTATCAACTGCTTAGAATTCTTTTAAACATTAGTAACAGATTCCTATTCATTTGTCAGGTGGGAATTGCTTATTTGTTGTTTAGGAAATGTTTAGCCTTTGGAATTTACATCAAACATATTTAATATTCGAGCAGTCATAAATGACACACTTCTGAAGGGTTTTTGAAGTGCAGTGAATGCTTTTTGTCATTCAGCTCTTCTTCTTCTTCTTCTATAGGCCTGTCAGTATTACAACTCTCAGCTGCATGTGATCACGTTTCAATATGAAGAGTATGCAGGGGACTACCGCACGCTGCCCAGGTACAACTCAATCATCTTTCTTACAGATGAGGATTTTAATGTGGGAAAGAAAAAATCTAATTTAATCATTCAAAAATAAGTGCCTTGCTTGACAAAGACAAAACAGAACCGACCTTGCATGATGTTTAACTTTATGCAAACGAGGAGCACATTTCCGAAGCGATAACCAGTAGAAAATGTACATGTTGTATATATTTGTTGCTTCTTCTTCATAATCGAGTGTGATTAAACTTGAATAAGATCCAGTAACCAGTGTTTGGGATTAAACAGTTGCATGAAACAGAATTACAACCCGAATTCCGGAAAAGTTGGGACGTTTTTTACATTTTTATAAAATGAAAACTAAAAGACTTTCAAATCACATGAGCCAATATTTTATTCACAATAGAACATAGATAACATAGCAAATGTTTAAACTGAGAAAGTTTACAATTTTATGCACAAAATGAGCTCATTTCAATTTTGATTTCTGCTACAGGTCTCAAAATAGTTGGGACGGGGCATGTTTACCATGGTGTAGCATCTCCTTTTCTTTTCAAAACAGTTTGAAGACGTCTGGGCATTGAGGCTATGAGTTGCTGGAGTTTTGCTGTTGGAATTTGGTCCCATTCTTGCCTTATATAGATTTCCAGCTGCTGAGGAGTTCGTGGTCGTCTTTGACGTATTTTTCGTTTAATGATGCGCCAAATGTTCTCTATAGGTGAACGATCTGGACTGCAGGCAGGCCAGGTTAGCACCCGGACTCTTCTACGACGAAGCCATGCTGTTGTTATAGCTGCAGTATGTGGTTTTGCATTGTCCTGCTGAAATAAACAAGGCCTTCCCTGAAATAGACGTTGTTTGGAGGGAAGCATATGTTGCTCTTAAACCTTTATATACCTTTCAGCATTCACAGAGCCTTCCAAAACATGCAAGCTGCCCATACCGTATGCACTTATGCACCCCCATACCATCAGAGATGCTGGCTTTTGAACTGAACGCTGATAACATGCTGGAAGGTCTCCCTCCTCTTTAGCCCGGAGGACATGGCGTCCGTGATTTCCAACAAGAATGTCAAATTTGGACTCGTCTGACCATAAAACACTATTCCACTTTGAAATAGATCATTGATACAATCATGCCGATGAGTGATGCAGTGTCGTCTGAGAGCCCGAAGACCACGGGCATCCAATAAAGGTCTCCGGCCTTGTCCCTTACGCACAGAGATTTCTCCAGTTTCTCTGAATCTTTTGATGATGTTATGCACTGTAGATGATGAGATTTGCAAAGCCTTTGCAATTTGACGTTGAGGAACATTGTTTTTAAAGTTTTCACAATTTTTTTACGCAGTCTTTCACAGATTGGAGAGCCTCTGCCCATCTTTACTTCTGAGAGACTCTGATTCTCTAAGACAAAGCTTTTATAGCTAATCATGTTACAGACCTGATATCAATTAACTTAATTAATCACTAGATGTTCTCCCAGCTGAATCTTTTCAAAACTGCTTGCTTTTTTAGCCATTTGTTGCCCCCCGTGCCAACTTTTTTGAGACCTGTAGCAGGCATTAAATTTTAAATTAGCTAATTAAGTGGATAAAAGTGTAAAATTTCTCAGTTTAAACATTTGCTACGTTATCTATGTTCTATTGTGAATAAAATATTGGCTCATGTGATTTGAAATTCCTTTAGTTTTCATTTTATTAAAATTTAAAAAACGTCCCAACTTTTCCGGAATTCGGGTTGTACATCATTTGATTACAAAATAAGGTTACACTTTATTTTAAGGTGTCCTTGTTACAGAGTAATTATAGTTTTAAGTACTGTGTAATATTAGTTAACTACATGTAGTTACTATATGGTTAGGTTTAGGATTTGGTTTAGTGTTACTGTGATGTAGTAATGCTTAATTGATTGTAATTATAGTATTAGGTACATGTAACGTGTAACAGGGACACATTTAAATAAAGTGTTACCCAAAATAAATGTAACTGAAATCTGTTACAGTTACTGAGAAAAGTGTCATTAAATTACAGTTACTTATGAAAAAGTTAAAGATAGAAAAGGGGTCACATCTTAATATTTTCACACACATACAGATATAATTGATTTCTTTCCCAAATTGCATTAACCTCAGAACGATCGCAACGTGAAAACAGGCGAAGTATGATTTTGAGGATATTATTGTAATCTTAACTAAAGTGAATAAATGATTTTAATGGCCTGACAGTTAAGTTCTGCTGTAAGGTTCACTCTGCCTGCTTTAAATGTTTCAAAATGATCAAAAGATAATCACACGTAATAAGTTACATTATTTTAATAAAGAAACTGAAATAGTTACAATACATATTACATTTTAAATAGGGTAACTTGTCATCTGTAACATTTTGTAAGTAATCTTCCCAACACTGCCAGTAACTTAAATAAAAGCTCAAGTTCATCAACAAAATGAACTGGAAAATGCTACACAGTCAAAAACTGTAGCACTTCAACATTCCATGAGATTTATTTAAATGACATCACTTTGCAATATTATATTAAACATATTCAATTATTTTACACAGTTATTTAACAACAATGCTTTATCACTATAAATATATTATTATTTCTTACGAAGAGCCATATTAATGATGTTATTGTGTTGATAGATCGGCACTAACACTGCTGTAGTTTATAACAACAACTTCCAACAGAAGAAAGTTACTTTTTAGTAACAAGATAACAAATCCCTTGTCAAATTAAAATATTATAGTTTTAACTACAGTAAACGGGTGAAGAAATAAACATCCTGTGATTGTTTTTTGTATATGTCCAGATGTGCAGTCTAACAATAACAACAACACACACCAGAGACTAGCGGCATGCAGGGACGAAAGCGCTGGTGCTGTGAACAGAGCAGAGAAAGTGTGTGTGTGTGTGGTGTGTATTTGTGCTGGATAAACTGCCACACAGGACAGACACAAAGAGCTCTGCTTTACAAGAGCGCTGAGGCAGGCAGCAGAAAGGGCACCTGTGTGGGGTCCTGTCAGAATAAAGCTGACTGAAAGGAGTGAAAGCACCACATGATGTGGAAAATACAACCTCTTTCAATAGGAGAGCAGGATTTATCAGCACACTGATGATAGTAGTGTATTCAAAACGGCCTTGTCACTGACGCTTTTGTTTTTGTGAATGTGAATGAATGGGAGTAGTGATTCATGAAACATTTATATTGAAAAAAAAGAGATATGATATGAGATAATGTATATTTTTCTGCCTTCCTGAAAATGTAAGAAGGTGCCAGTATTAATCACAAACTCGTAGTGGATGACAGTGATTCTTCTCTCTCTCTCGCTCTCTCTCTCTCTCTGTATTTCTTCTGCCTGATAGGAAGCTGTGTAAATCAGAGAAGTTACCCTCGCACTCCTTCGAGATCGACCATGAAGACGTGGACAAAGATGAGGTCAGCACGACGCAGCAAGCTGAATTTACAGAAAGATTCATACGGCCTTCTGTCTCTAAAAATTTTGGAAATTCTGTGAAAGTAAAGTGAACCTGGAGAGTGTTAAATTCGCAAATGCACTTTATAATATTTTTTATTGATTTATTTATTGTGTAGGACACCACGTCTCTGTCGTCATCTAAAGGAGGAGGAGGGGGAGCAGGAAGTGGAGGTGCAGGGGGAATCGGGGTTTTTAAGTCCGGCTGGCTCTATAAAGGAAACTTTAACAGCACTGTCAACAACAGTATCACTGTCCGGGTGAGAGCGCACATCTCTCACACATCTGCATTTGACTAGCAGTTTGAGAACGTGTGATCGTTTAAAAAGAACGAAAAATCCCAACCAAGATATAGATGAGTTTGTTTTTTCATCAGATCTGGAGAAATGTGTCATTGCATCAGTGTCTCATCAATGGATGCTCTGCAGTGAATGGGTGCCGTCAGAATAAGAGTCCAAACTGCTGATAAAAACATCACAATAATCCACAGCACTCCAGTCCATCAGTGAACATCTGGAGAAGACAAAAGATGAAACAAATCCAGCATTAAGATGTTTTTAACTCAAACACATAGAGTCTATAATCCATAATAACACTTCCTCCAGTGAAAACGTGTTCTGGTCTGAATCAGGAGAGAAATCTGCACAGATCAAGGAGATGCACTTCTTCACTGGAGGAAGTGTTATTATGGATTATGGACTCAGATTTTTTGTGATGCTTTTATCAGCTGTTTGGACTCTCAATCTGACGGCACCCATTCACTGCAGAGCATCCACTGATGAGACACTGATGCAATGCTGCATTTCTCCAGATCTGATGAAGAAACTCTTGGATGAACTGAGTACTTACATAGTTGCACTGATACTTTCATTCTGTCAGACTGTGTTTTCTAGAATAGTAGACTTCTCTCTTCTCTAAGTTAATCTACTTTTCATTCATTTATTTTTTTCTCACAAATTCGATGCTATCACAAGAACTACTAGAGTGAAAAATATTGCTGATTGCCCATTGCTTGTTTTTGACTTTCTTGATGCTTGTGTTTTCCCAGTCCTTCAAGCGCAGATATTTTCAGTTGACTCAACTAACTGACAACTCTTACATCATGAACTTCTATAAAGATGAGAAAATATCAAAAGAGCCTAAAGGCTGTATATTTCTGGACTCGTGCACCGGGGTGGTTCAGGTCAGTAAAGATATACTTTTTTAAAGCGGTTCAGCAAACATTAATAACCATGAGGTGACCAGCGACTGAGATTTATTCTGGTTTCTGGGTTCACACAGAATAACCGGCTGAGGAAACACGCCTTTGAGTTGAAAATGAACGAAGTGACATATTTTGTCCTGGCTGCTGAGAACGAGCAAGACATGGATGATTGGATCAACACTCTCACACGCATCCTGCAGATCAGCCCTCCGGACGGCCCGGCTCTGGATCGCAAGAGCACAGACCTGAGCGACAGCAGACAAGGTGAGGGCTTACAGAGAAGTACAGAAGGAATGATGTGCATTATTTTGTATGTGTGTCAATGTTGCGTTTGCAAGAAAGGTCAGTGACGATTAAAAGTTTCTAATGCTGTTTCACCTATGATTTGTTTGCAGTATGTATATGCATCATGGATTCTTTTCCGTGCATAGAGATGCGGCACAGAAAATGCATTGAAGGGATCAGTGCAATGATCATTTCTGCACCAATTCTGTTTTTACTATGATGCACACATTGAATTAAAGTGAGCGCATCGTTCATGGTCAAAATAAAAATGTAGTAATTTTTCCTTAAGTTATTCACAGTCATCCTATTAAGCTCTTGATAAAGCAAAGAAAACTAAAACACTTACCAGAAGTTGCAAGAGTAACTAAAGTGGTCTAAATGATAAGGTAAATGTTTTATGTGAAATGCACCACACAGGATGTGATTTCGTGTGAGGGAGAAGCTGACACCTGCATCTGTGCAAAAAGCTGGTGGTCAGAGAACAACACCTTTTCTCAAACTTGGAGCAGCGAGGCTCACGCTCGTGCTCTGTAAACACATCTAATGTTAAAGCACAGTGAGCTTCTCTACCGTAAAACATACTGCAAACGTACGTGCTGCATACGGATCATGTGTGAAACAGGCGTAATATTATGACTGCAACGTCTACCCTTGATGAACTTTGTTTGGCCTCCAGTAATGATAGAAGAAAGTATTTTCTCCAGCCATAGCACAAGGATTTTGGAAAGCAACTTAAGATCTATTTCCAACATGGAAATTGGCCTATAAGATCCACAGTACTCTGGGTCTTTTTCAAAACAAGAGCCTCCCATTCTCCTTTCTGGAGATTTCACACCGAATCTATCCGCCTCTTGGTATTTCCATCTCCACGAACCCCTATCATCCTGGGACTTCCCTGGCTAGAGAAGCACAACCCCTCTATTTCATGGTCCAAAGGACAGATTATTCAGTGATCAGAGTCCTGCCATCACAATTGTGTCAATGCTACTCCAGTCAGAGAGGAGAAGGACGTCACGCCTGTGTTTCAACTCCCTGCTGAATACCACAATCTCACAGAGGGCTTCAGTAAGATCAAAGTTTCCCAACTACCTCCTTATAGAACAAAAGGTGACTGTGCCGTCAATCTCCAACATGGTTCACATTGTCCCAAGGCAAGGGTTTTCCCCCTATCTCAACCGGAAGCTGAGGCTATGAAGTCATATATTGAAGAGGAACTCTCTAAAGGTTTTATTAGACCATGCACATCACTTGCCTCTGCTGGGTTCTTCTTCGTCAAAAAAAAGATGGAGGTCTTCATCCCTGCATCGATTCCCGAGGACTCAATGACATCAAGTTTCGCTACCCCTTTCCTCTAGTCCCTGTAGCCCTGGCACAGCTCCAAAAGGCAAGATACTTCACCAAGCTGAAACTTCGCAGTGCATACAATCTCATTTGCATCATTTGAAGACTGCTTTCTCTACAACAACTGGGCACTATGCGTATCTTGTTGTGCCATTCGGGCTTGCCAATAGCCCTTCAGTGTTCCAGGCCTTCAGCAACAATGTGTTCAGAGACATGTTAAATCGCTGGCTCATTGTTTATATCGACGACATCAAGCTTTTACTCCCGCAAGCTCAGTCCCATCGAACAAAATTATGATGTGGGCGATCGAGAACTTCTTGCAATGAAGATCGCTTTTGAGAAGTGGCGTCACTTGCTCGAGGGATCCAAACACCCCTTTACTTTACTCAACGATCACCGCAATCTGCAATATCTGAAATCAGACAATAAGACTCATTCACAGACAGGCAAGATGGTCACTGTTCTTCACCAGATTCGACTTCACAATAACCTACCATCCAGGCTCTCAAAACACTAAGGGGAAGTCTTCTGTAACGAGGAGACAGTGGTGTTAGGATCCATGTAGAATGGGAAACACCTATTCAGATGATCAGTCTCAGGCATGGGGTATTGTGGGAAGTGAAGTACTCTGGTGATGGTTCCCCCTGGTGGTGATAGGAGAGGGCCACAGAGGCTGAATTTGTGACAGAATCCTTCTCGTACTTAGCTGGTACCTTGAGCTTAAAAAATAAAGTCAAGTCAAGTCTGCTTTATTGTCAATTCCTCCACCTGTACAGTACATACATACAGAGAATCAAAACGGCGTAACTCTCAGAAGCCCTGTGCATACAGATAACACTAATGTTAGAGCCTAAAATCTAGATCAAATATAAAATATAAAATACAACTTTACAGTAAGGGCATGTGAAAAAAATACATAGCAAGTTAAATAAAGCAGCGCAAGGCATATGGCAGATAGAGTGCAAACTAGTGAAGTGAACAAACAGTGCAGATAAAAAAGATTTTTAGTGCAAAAAAAGCTTATTCAGTCTGATTAAAGTGATCACCTGATACAGAAATACACATGAAGTGTGATCAAAATCCATTATACAATTAGTGGAATCTGTGACAATCACTATATGATTGTATTGAGCTTTTGTTAATTGCATTTTCAGCTGAAATGTTTTTTTGTTGTTGTTCAGAGATCATTGATGCATCATCGAATCATGTCCCTGTTCAAAAACATGAGGAAGCAACTGAAAACGGAATCCACCCTGAGCTGGCCAAGGTAATTAATGTCTTGTTACATCTTAGGGACGCAATCATTACATCCTCTTTCTGAAAAAAAGTTATTAAATCAGAGGGCTAATAACAGGGTAGAAAAAGGAAAGATCCTGCTAATATTGTGAGTGAACATTCACATGCAGCAAAAAAAAAAAAAAGTATAATATATTTTATAAAATATTTTTCAAAATATATTAGCTAAAAATTGTCTTATAATATATTTATGTATTCTCTACTAATATATATTTGGCCCATATATATATATATATATATATATTTTGTGTGTGTTTTTTTTTTTTTTTTTTTTTTAAGCATTAAAAAATATATTTTGACCTCTGTACATTTCAGTCCAAGAAAATGCATTCATATATTTGATTAACCATTATTAGTCTACTTTTATTCTCTAGCAGGCCATCCACATTTGTATTTAACTTAAATAAAACTACTGACATGTATTTTCTTGCCCCTGAAATACATTTACTAATATATTATAATATATTTTCATTTTTTGTTCAGATAATTTTTGCGTGTACTGTGTATATTTATCATGTACATATAAAAACAAACAAATGCATGCATATATTTGAGAAATATATGTAATGTTTATAAATTCAATATTTTTATATATAATATAAATTATATGAATGTAAATATATGCATAAATGCAGTTCATGATCCTTTCAGTGAGTGTCACTCTTTTACTGTTTAGAATCTTAAAAAAACCTCAAGCCAAACAAATATAGACATAAACATGTCATTAACGCTCTGTCATAAGAGCACTGTTGATGACTAACACTGATGTTGTGATGTTTCAGTATATTTCAGAGACAGAGGAATCAGCCAGAGCTGCCAGACGAGAGGAAAGACTCAACCTGTTCTCTCTGGATCCTGATATTCCTGTACGTCTTTCTGTTTCATGAAGAGATTGTATTGTTTGAGGGGCATTTGACCGTGGTTGTTATTTTGGTGTGTGAGCAGCGCATGCTTTGTGTTGAAGGTTTCAAGGAGCCCCAGGATGGAGTTTGGGGAGTCTGCTTCTGTCCAGCCGTTCGATGAGAGGCTCGGGAAGAGACTGATGATCTCCTGCTGCTCGCTCAACCTCACACTGCAGGGCTGCGTCAACGAGGCCGACACCGAGCCTGTGACTAATGTACGAGCTCATGTCCTCTATCATAACAGAAGATTCATTCAGAGAAAGTACAATAGTTCAATAGCAATATAAAAATGAAATATACAGTTGAGTACATTTGTTTGCATACTCCTTGCAGAACCTTATCATTCAAAAGAACAGATTTCATTAAACAATGCATTTTGTTTTTAATTTAGGACACTTCAAAAAAAAAAACACACATATATATATATGTATATATTATTTTTCAGATCTTAAAGGGACTGTAAGTAGGAATTACTCCCATCTAGTGGTGAAATTGTATTTTGCATTCAAACTAATTTTGCTCTCCAGCGCCTCGTTTTTTCAAATGCGCGTTGCATCTACAGTAGGCGATATGTACCAAAAAGCTTTGACAGGATGTCTTCTAATAGCACTTCGTTTTGGCGACGATGTTTTCTTCTCCTGTGGCGCGGCATATGTATGGTCCATAATAAGAATGCAATCCAGACTTAAACTTGCCGGTGCAGTTTCAAGCGCCTCTCACTGCTCTGCACCTTCATTTCTGGCTCTGACCGAAAACGCGTTGTGGAAACGCGTTGGCTTAGTACTTTTTGTCCCTCTCTGCTATTATAGTTTTGCAAGATGGCGGAACTACATGGAAGCCTCCGTCGACCTACCCGTCCCATGTATATAAAGATAATAAATTCTTCATTTACGAGGATTAGTTTAAACATTGGCATAGGTATTTGTACACCATTGAGGGCATATTTATGAATAAAAATATTGATTTTAGATAACAAAATACCTAAAAAGTTACTTATTGTCCCTTTAAATATCTAACATTCTCTAATCATGACCTTACTTGACATTATTATGGAATTTACTTTTTTTTTTCAATTTACAAAATTGCTTACGAAGTCTTTTTTTTAGTAATATTAAGTTCAAAAATATGATTTTTTTTTCTTTCCCCATGGATAAATGCTTTTTTATTAAGCATAAACTCGCTTACTTTTTATTGAAAAACAAGACGTAATATTTTAAATCATGTTGCTTCTCATGTATCTTGATTTTTACAGGAAAAGACAAAAACAAAATGAAACTAAATACTAAGGACATATAATTTGCAGTGTACTACTACTTTCATTTCATATATTTTATATTTCATTTTTCATGTATATTCCACAAGACAAAAATAATTACTGGATTTACACAGACGATCCTGTTCAAAAGTTTACATCCCCTTGATCAGTGTCTGTGATTATTGTTCTTGTCTCATCGATGCCTACAGAAGTTGAGATCCTGCTTTTCTCATCTTAAGCGATTGAGGGAATCAACTTTTACAAAAACATGCATTTGTTTGTTGCTCGAGAAAGATGCAAGAAAATACAAACTTTTGTAAATGAAGATCAAAATAAATTGTTATTATTCTGTCCTCTGGGAAATACTTAAATATATTATATAGAGGGATATCTGTATGTATATTACTATAAAGTTTGCAAAAGGCTTTAGAAATGTAGGACACAAAAAGGGTGTGCAAACATATACCCTCAGCTGTATATAGTGAATCATTTATTAATCTATTATCTATTAATTAGGAATAACCAATGTCAAAATTATAAATTTTTCTTTGATGCTAAAAATCATTCGGGTAAGTAAAGATCATGTTCCATGAAGATATTTTGTACATTTCCTAACATTAATATTAGTAATATGGATTGCTATGAATTTATTTGAACAACTTTAAAGGACATTCTTTACACCCTCAGAACAGTTGTATCTCGACTAAATACTGTCCTCCTAACAAACCACACATCAATGGAAAGCTTATGTATTCAGCTTTCTCAGTGTCCCAAAGTTGACCCTTATGATTGGTTTTGTGGTCCAGGGTCACATATGTTTGCTGAATGACTGCTGTCCCTCCTCAGATCGAGCCTTTCTTCGTGTCGGTTTCTCTGCTGGACATCCGTGAGGGCAGGAAGGTTTCCGCTGACTTCCATGTGGACTTAAACCCCGAGGTGGTGCGGCAGATGCTCAGTAGCTCTGCTAATGCAGGAGATCAAGGCTCGGATGGTGCTCCGCTGGAGAACGGCCTGAGCTCACCTGTGGAGAAGAAGAGCGAGGACTGCCAGCTGAGCCCAGAGCTGGAGAACTGGCTGCACTTCCCCAAACAGGTAAGAGTGCAGGAGCCCTTTGATATGGAGGTGGCTCTTCAGAGGATGGATCTGTGTTCATGTGTGTATGTGGTTGATCATTCTGCAGGCGATTTTTTCCATTACGAACCCACATACAGACATCGTGATGGTGGCACGGGTGGAGAAAGTGTTGACGGGAAATATTTCCAGCGGTGCAGAACCCTACATCAAAAACACAGATTCCAGCAAGGTATGTTACTTCGATGAATTTTCATCATAAGGTGCTTTGAATAAAAGTGTCTGCTATATGCATACAGGTCATGTAATGTGTGTATATATTTATATACTGTAGGCACAAGTGTGTTTGCTAGTTTCAGTCCGACATCGTCGCATTTTCCCGTCCAGCACCGTCCAGTCGTTTAATTAGCAAATGCATTTGCGCTCATTTGTGCGCCCATGGGTGTGCTGGTCTAAAAAAGAGGTGTGTTCAGGCACATTTCTGATGCATTGCTATTTTAAGGAGCTGAAAATAGACTGTGCCATAGACCAACTCAAACCTGGTCTAAAGTCTGGAGCAATGTTTTTTCTATGTTCTTTAAAGAGCGTACACGCTGCTTATTAAACACAGGGACGCACAGCAGCACACAAACATGCCAAATATTACAAATTAAAGGATTGCAATGCAATGCATAAGAATTTGTGTATGCTAATTAAATATATATAAATATTTACGTCATTTTTGCGTCGTTAAAATGGCAAAAGTGGATTTGGACATGCCCTGAGTGCACCTGCGCCGTGCACTTTACACTTTTTGTGTTTAGATCCTTAAAATAGGGCCCTAAGTTCTTAAATGTTCTTAAAGTACTCTTTATGGAATGTTCTTATCACTTTATTAATATTGGATACAAAGTTCAACCACATTCAACCACATTCTTTGAATGTCCACATACCGTTATTTTTACTTAAAAATGTCCTTAGGAGAAAACGTTCTGAGATCCTCAGAACGTACTTGTGCTGCAATTTGTATTTAATGAATGTTCTTAATGTTGGGAGAAAACACTTTAAGAATATTAAAAATAAACGTTAAAGATAAAGTGATCAGAAAATAGTTTTCACGTAACTGTGTCGAATAAACACTTTGTGGGTAAACAGTCTTTAATTAATCCACATACAGGCCGGTGTTCTGTCAGATTTTTTACCTCCCAATAAACTGGGGGTAGTACAATTCCACAACAAAAACTGCAACTGTAAAGTTATGGTTTATTGATTTCTACACCTACCCCAACCCTAAATCTTCCATTACAGTAATGCAAATACAGTAATTATGTGTTATATTCGCGGTTGTAGCTAGAAGGGATACAGTTACAGGAAACCAACAATAAATATTATTTTCTACCAATTAGATTGTGTTTTTATTAAAGTCTACACCTACCCCAACCCTAAACCTACCCTTACAGTAATGCAGATCCATTAAAAATCGTTGTTTAGCATGAGAAAAAGGAAGCGATACTGATGTGCTCATGCACAGTAAACCCTGGTAGGAAAGTCTGACAGGTATAAAATGTCAGGACAGCGGCTGGTGACACACGTATACCATAGACGAGACCCGACAAACTAGAAGTGAACACACAGGAACTTAAATACACGGGCAAACGAGGAAAAAGGCTGAATTAACTAGATACAGGTGAACTGACTAACATAATCAAGGGAAGAATGGGGAAACTAGGTCAATGAACACATGAGGAGAGAAAACAAATAACCTGTTTTAGTAACCTTTAAAAGGCTGGTTGACCACTTTTTTTTCTAGGTTTAATTGTGTTTTTTGGGGAGCAGTCTAACGTCTTAATGTTTGGTTTAAAAAAAGCATTATTTTACAAATAATTGACCTTTATTCTTCAATGCTTTGTCCCTTCTCGAATCGAATACACTGAACTCCAGTTTCTCTGCTTGTTCCATCCAGACTGTCCAAAAGATGTTGAAATCCAATAAACAGTTCTGTAGCAAACTTGGAAAGTACCGCATGCCTTTCGCCTGGTCTGTAAGGTAAGGGGATCCTAAATCTCTGGTGCTTCAGCTATGCCGGAACAAACGCTCAACAAATAAAAGCTCTTGCACTATTAACACTTTAAAGCATTTCTTCCTTCTGTATATTCCAGGTCAGTATTTAAGGACAACCAGGGCACAGTGGACAGGGAAAGTCGCTTCTCTCCGCTCTTCAAACAAGAGAGCAACAAGATTTCCACAGAAGACCTGATCAAGCTCATCACAGAGTACAGGAGGTACAGACTAAATCACACAAATGTGGCCCTGGAACACCAAACCAGTTTAAACTGAGATGTATAAATGATCTGAAAGCTGAATAAATCCATTGTTTTCCATTGATGCGTGGTTTGTTAGGAGGACAATATTTGTCTGAGATACAACTATTTGAAAATCTGGAATCTGAGACTTCCAGGGTTACAAATCCCACGTCATCATAAGTGTTTTTACAGGGCAGAGAAGGCCAGCAAACTCCAAATCATCCCTGGAAACCTTGAAATAAACGTGGACTGTGTTCCCATGGAATGTCCCAGTACGTCCAACTAACACCACAACCCTCACATTTGAGGCCAAACTGAAGCGAAATGCAATTTTACTCATAAATGTTGTTCAGTTTTAAGCGCTGTTGTGTGGCACACACTCATCATCATGCATGCACATGTTCCTCAGACTGTGTGACGTCCTCGTATGTGGCTCTGAGGCCGTTCGAGGACTGCAGTCTTCACGCTCCGACGGTGGAGGTGGACGAGTTCCTGCAGGACTCTTCTAAGTTTACCCAGCCTTACAGAGTCTACAAGAATCACATCTACATCTACCCCAAACACCTCAAGTATGACAGCCAGAAGAGCTTCGCAAAGGTGAGGAAGACACATTCACACTGGACCTTCAGACTCACAAATGCTATGAAATCTGAATGAATCTAAATTGCATAAACTTGCCCATGTCCGACCAACAGAGGGCTTCAAATGCTGTCCCAACTAGACAAACAAGGCTGTCTGAAGAATTTAAGTAGCACTTTAGTTTAGGAACCAGTTCTCACTATTATCTAGTTGTGTATTAGCATGCATATAACTAGCATATTGGCTGTTCATTATTGGCTATAAAACACATATTAATGCCTTCTTCGGCATGATCATATTTTAGATCCCTTAATCCACTCCATACCTAAACTTAACAGATATCTTACTTTTAATAAGCAGCTAATTAGGAGTCAACTGAGGCAAAAGTCACAGTTGATAGTGAGAATTGTTGACCAGAATTTCAAATGCATTGTGCAATATTGCTGAAATGTTAGGGATTTGTGAGCTCCCAGCATGCATTACAGCATGAATAAACGATGTGGTTGCTGCTATAGGATTGAGATTTTACTATTTGCTGACTTTTTTGTCATTATTGTTAGTTATTTGGTGTGTTGTGTGTGTGTGTGTGTGTGTGTGTCTGCAGAAGCACAGTCAGTCAGGAAAAACTCTGTATAGAAAGCCACAAACAATGTCAAAGTGTAAACAAAAGTCTGTGCACAGCAAAAAAATCTGAGTGAAATTAACTCTGCTGGGAGTACATGTGAGACCACACTCAAGAGTGTGAAAGTGTTAAAATAGGAGTGTTAAATTAACACTGAAGCAGAGTTAAAGTTAATGAGATAATTAAGTGATTAATTGAGTGATGTTTGACCATTATTGACGAGACCTGATGTTAACATGCAGAATCAACAAAGACGAAAATCACTATTTTAATGGTGTCACCATTATAGTGGTCAGTGTTTGCTTTAGTTGGGCTCTTGACCCCTAAAATGTTAAAATCAGCTTTTAATTGGCTGTTATAATGGAGTTTTAAAACTGATGGACAAGCAAAGACTATTGTTATTCTTGAATTACTGAGTTAAAGTTACATTGTTGATTATTGCAGCCCTATGATTGTTCAACAAAGTATTTCCAGCATTTTAAATACAATCTGAGGAATTTCTTAAAAGTTGTTTGTTCAAAAATCTTTCAAAAGAGTCTTTCAGTTATACATGCAAACATCAAGAATCAACCTGTCAATCTCAACAATGGTGAAAATCCAAAAAGCATGTTGCAGTGCATTCTGGGTGCCACCTATCAAAATTCATCCATGGCTCCCATGATGCATTGCAGCATGAATAAATTATTAGCTGAATTGTTTCAGTAATTTCCTTTATTCTTACTATTCTATTTTTGTTTTTTATGTTTCTTTTAGTAGTTTGTTTTCTTATGTTTAGAGTTGTTCTATTTTTCTGAATATGCTGTTTGTCACCGTTGTTGAGATTCCTACACTAATTTTTGATGTATGTGTGCCTAAAGCAAGCTTTTCTTATGATCAGAACAACTTTCAAGACATCATTTTAATTAGTGTGTACTGTACAATAACAGGGTTTTTACAATCAATGAGGTCAATCAAATCTGTTTAAGCTTTAATTGAGTTTGGTGATTCAGGTCAAATGCCCATGTTTTGATTTTTTTCTTGTCTGTTTGTTACAATTCAGTTGTAACAGCCAAGTCAAATCTGACTTTAAAATTTTAAGGCTCAAGAGCCCAACTAAAGCAAACACTGACCACTATAATGGTGACACCATAAAAATAGTGATTTTCGTCTTTGTTGATTCTGTATGTTAACATCAAATCTCGTCAATAATGGTCAATCTTCCCTCAATTAATCACTTAATTATCTCATTAACTTTAACTCAGCTTCAGTGTTAATTTAACACTCCTATTTTAACACTTTCACACTCTTGAGTGTGGTCTCACATGTACTCCCAGCAGAGTTAATTTCACTCAGATTTTTTTGCTGTGTGGCGAGTGAACAACACTTTAGATGATGTGTTTCCCAGCTACCAGCTACTTTTATCCGTCCCTCGTTCTCGCTTTAAATCCAAAGGTGACGAAGCTTTCACAGTTGCTGCCCCTAAACCATGGAACAGTTTAACCCTCATATTTTAGAGCCTCTCCATTGCTCTTGTGTTTTTAAATCAAACTTAAAGACTCATTCTTAAAGACTCATCTCTTGCATTTGAGTGATGCTGTTTACGGTACCTTTGATGCACGTTTTGTGTATACAGGTGCATCTCAATAAATTAGAATGTCGTGGAAAAGTTCATTACATCGTACTTAAAGTCACGAATCATGAATGCGCACCATTCTTCACCCCAGCCTGGAGTTGAACTGTGGGCATGGACCTTGAGGGGACACAGCTCATAGCATCCGGTCTCTCAACTGAGGTTGCTCCATAGTCCAGAGCTCCAGCCACAAGGAAACTGTAGGCCTTGAAGTGGAAACTTTTCACTTCATGGTGCGGACAGCGACTCAAAGACCCAGTCAGCTGCCCACTTTGACAGTTCTGGAGTTTCTGCTGGAGTGTTCCTCCACAGGGTTACTTCCCTCCACTCTGAAGGTTTACGTTCCGGCCCTAGTTGCTTACCACGGCCTTCTAGTTGGTCAGCCACGCGTTTCCTTTGGTACCGTTTCACCTGGAGGCTGAGGCCAGTATAGCGCACCAAGGTGTCCTCCTGGGACCTGGTTCTGGAGGCTTGGGGCAGTACTCCTTTCAAACCCACTGAAGATGACTCGGACAAGCTCCTCACACTGAAGACAATCTGCTTACTCATTATATCCTCGCTGAAGAGGATAGGGGATCTTCAGGCACTCGCTGTATTGTGCCTGGAGTTTACTCCAGGCATGGTTAGCATGATCCTTTACCCGAGACCCGGGTATGTCCCTAAGTGCTCACTTCTTTGGCAGGTCCTGTAGTACTGCAAGCATCTTTTACTCCTCCCTTTGCATCTCCCTGCCATACTCTGCAGACACTCACTTCAGCAGAAGCTTACAGATGCGTTTGCCAGATGCACTTTTATGCTTCCTGGTTGCTCACATCTCGCTTCTCTATTAGACTGATTTCACACATGCTTCAGAACGTGGTCACACGGTCTTCCCTTTGGGAACCGTGTTTACATACATAACCTTGAGATGTTATGCTAAAACCAGTTTTTACTGGTGCAGTACTAGCTTGAATATTTTACACCACGATTAAGTTTTAAATTCTGACCGGCAGCTGTGGAGTGACTGATCATGCTGAAGTTGCTTGAGATGTGCTCAGTTTATATTGTTTTGGTCCTCGTTTGTTAACGTGCAGTGTACAGTCATGCTGTGTCTTTTCTTAGGCTCGAAACATAGCCGTTTACGTGGAGTTCAGAAGCTCTGATGAAGAATATGCCAAGCCACTTAAGGTAACGTAACACAAGTTTCCATCAGTTTCCATCCACATCTGCTTTAAAATTTGACTTGTGAATATAAATGCTGTAAATCCATTTCCACAGTGCATCTATGGAAAGCCAGGAGGTCCAGTTTTTACCACGACTGCCTGTTCCACAGTTCTGCATCACTCACAGAACCCAGACTTTTGTGATGAGGTTTGCAAAATGTTCTTTTCAAATGCTTTATCAGCTGTTGTAGGTTACATTAACAACCTTTAATCATCCTTTGGGGTCAAAATGACCCCAATGGATTTTTCCTTCATTTTTTAAAAGTGTTACCTTCATCGCAGGGGCATGAAACTCGGTGACATTTCCTAAATCATCTATCTAAACATGCACAAAAAAACTGGGCTTGATTTGGTTGTTCTAAAGGTGTGTAAAAAAAAATTTACCTTTTAAGGTCTTTGGGGTCAAAATGACCCCACATTGAAAATGAATGGGAAAATGCAAAAAATGACTTTTTAAAATTTTGTTTGTCAAAAAAATAAAACTAAATCCATTATAAATCTGAAAATTTCTACAAATAAACCAAGATCTGGTCCTAGAGCATAAATAAAAAGTAGAACGAACTTTGTATCTCATACACACACACACACACACACACACAAACACACACATGTATGTGACTGCAACAGAGAGCATTTTTACAGAAATTGGCAAATAAAATTAACTAAACTGGCATAAATCTAAAAATTTTTACATTTAATTCAAGGTCTGGTCCTAGAGCATAAACCCAAAGTGGAACAAACTTTCTATCTCATACACACACACACACACACACACACACACACACAAACATACGTATGCCACTGCAACAGAGAGCATTTTTATAGAAATTGGCAAATAAAATTAACTAAACTGGCATAAATCTAAAAAATTTTACATTTAATTCAAGGTCTGGTCCTAGAGCATAAACGCAAAGTGGAACAAACTTTCTATCTCATACACACACACGCACACACACACACACACACAAACATACGTATGCCACTGCAACAGAGAGCATTTTTATAGAAATTGGCAAATAAAATTAACTAAACTGGCATAAATCTAAAAATTTTTACATTTAATTCAAGGTCTGGTCCTAGAGCATAAACCCAAAGTGGAACAAACTTTCTATCTCATACACACACACACACACACACACATACACACACACACAAACATACGTATGCCACTGCAACAGAGAGCATTTTTATAGAAATTGGCAAATAAAATTAACTAAACTGGCATAAATCTAAAAAATTTTACATTTAATTCAAGGTCTGGTCCTAGAGCATAAACCCAAAGTGGAACAAACTTTCTATCTCATACACACACACACACACACACACACACACAAACATACGTATGCCACTGCAACAGAGAGCATTTTTATAGAAATTGGCAAATAAAATTAACTAAACTGGCATAAATCTAAAAATTTTTACATTTAATTCAAGGTCTGGTCCTAGAGCATAAACCCAAAGTGGAACAAACTTTCTATCTCATACACACACACACACACACACACACACACACACACACACACA